>NC_057396.1:31819696-32031547 GCF_019320065.1 Cervus canadensis
TACCAGCTGAGCTACCAGGCAAGCCCTAAAGAAACATACTTAAAATTTGAATGTAGAGGAATAAACAAGCAATGATGCACCTTTTGCACAGTGAGAACCCATTGGGGGTCTGGAGAAATGTTATTAGAGAGTGTCCAGGTGCATATAGTCTTAAGGGCCCCGCCTCCCCCTCTCCTTCCGGTTCCAGGGCAGGGCACATACAGGAAATCATCCTGCGTGTTGCCGTTGAAGGTGCCGCAGAGGCCCACGGTGTCCTCCACCCATCGCTGGTCCACCTGCAGGTAGAGCCGCAGTCCTTCGCGGTCGTAGAGCACCCGCACACCCACGTTGGTCCTCACGCGCAGGAACACGGAGGACAGTCTCCGGATCTCAAAGGCGTCTACGCACAGAACGGACAAGGGATGTAGGAAGTTGGGACAAGATCACCCCATCCACCGCCATCACCCGCATAGCCCACGCTCGCCCCATACCCAGCCCAGTCCTCACACACAGTAAAGCACTGCCATAAAGAAGTGAAGCTCTGGGTTGGTTTGGGGAGCCCTGAAGAAATCCTGGTCAATGATGAAATCAGGACCCAGGGATAAGCTACCGTAGCAGCCCCAGATGAGAAATTTCTTGTAGCATTCAGTGCCAAGTAAAGGCTTGCCTCCCTAAGGAATTGGTATGTTTTCTTCTCTAGCAAAAAAGAATTATGTAACTACCCATTTTTGGTTTTTGTTTTTTCATAGTGGCCACCAGGAAGGTGAAAATATGATTTCAGATTCAATTGTAGCAATTTTAAATTTTAGATTTAGTTGTAGTGAATTTTACACCTTTTGTGACTTGCTTTTTTTTTAACCCCTTTACACCCCTTGCATCTTCACTCTTCTCAGCCTTGAGCCCTTATTCTTTATTTTTTCTTTTTAGTTTTTTTGATGCTATTTTATTTCTTAATCCTTCTGCCATTTTTGTTAGATTTTGTGCTTCCTACAAGCTATCACAAATCCCTTGTGAAATCAGAAAGGATAATAATAGAGTGGAGATGGAAGGCAGCTCCATTAATATCCTTAAGTTAGGAGACGCCATCATACTGCCATGAAACCCACTGCAGTGGGGGCAGAGACAGTTCTACAAGTCCAGAGTCCATGTCCCTGGGACCAAGATGTCCCCTGGCCTGATTCACCCAGTACTAGAATGTGAGCTCTTGCCCATGTATCAGTGCTTTTGCCAGAAGAGCCTGGGCTGCTAACTTTCAGCTAGCTCTTGTCCACCAGGGCCATACCGTCTGTGTAGGGTGGAGTGACCTTGTACTGGTCAAACAGAAGAACATCCCCTGCTTGGGTCAAGGTCACCTGCCTCCGAGGGTCCTGATGCAGAATTACTGACACTGACTGGACACAGACTCCATCCTGGTTCTAGTGAGAGAGGAAGGCCAAATGGGAAGGATTAGTCTGTCTTGCCTGCTGATCCCAACAGAACCCTCCAAAGGCAGGAATTTCAGCACAGTTTGAGGCCAGAGGCAGGCTCCTCACGGTGTCAGAGACCCAAGGGACATTGCTGCTGCTAAGTCACTTCAGTAGTGTCCGACTCTGTGCGACCCCATCCCTGGGATTCTCCAGGCAAGAACACTGGAGTGGGTTGCCATTTCCTTCTCCAATGCATAAAAGTGAAAAGTGAAAGTGAATTTGCTCAGTCATGTCTGACTCTTCGCGACCCCATGGACTGCAGCCTACCAGGCTCCTCCGTCCATGGGATTTTCTCCAGGCAAGAGTACTGGAGTGGGGTGCCATTGCCTTCTCTGCGAGGGACATTAGAGGTCCTCTAACCAAATGCTCTGATCTGGGGAATGAGAAGGCAGAGGCCCAGGCTGGAGAAGGTTAGTGGCAGAACTAGGATAATACAAATAAAAATGGTAGTCAACCCTCAGGCCATGACACAGAGCAGAGTTGGGCCCCAGATGGCTCAGAGTCCAGTCTCTGAAACACTGGCCTCCCCACTTGACTGCAACCCAGGACTTTAATTTCATCCTTTTATTGGTGTTTGTGTAGCTCTTTCCATGTGTCACACCCTGTGGAATATCAAGTTCCACTCATAAGCAGGCAGGAAATGAGCTAATATTCTCTGGGCCTCAGGGTCTCATCCTTGAAATGGGTAGTACACATTGGGTCCATTTATACTTCCCTTCCACACAGTCATACATGATGAAAGTGATAGATGTAGTCCCTGACCTCATGAAGAGTACATACTCATGAGGGATACAGATTTTAAATAAGGGATTACAAAGTTGGTTAATTATGGTGATCAGTGCTGAAAACAGGTGTAGGGTGCTAACGAGACTTAGCCTGCAGAGATAGGAAGGGACATCCTGGGGAATGATAATAATAATAATGTAAAAATAATCACAACAATAATATAACATGTAGTAATACTTTCGATACAATATTATTATAGGGCTTCCCCAGTGGCTCAGTGGTAAAGAATCCTCCGGTGGTAAACACCGGTTTGATCCCTGGTCTGGGAAGACCCCACATGCGCAGAGCAACTGAGCCCATGCCCCACAACTATTGTGCCTGTGCTCTAGAGCCTGGGACCGGCAACTATTGAAGCCCATGTGTCCTAGAGCCTGTGCACAGCAACAAGAGAAGACACTGCATTGAGAAGCCCATGCACCACAACTAGAGAGTAGCCCCTGCTAGCCACAACTGGAGAAAAAGCCCGTGCATGCAGCAACGAAGATCCAGCACAGCCAAATATAAATTGAAAAAGAAAATGTTTTAAGTCTACAAACAGTAAATGCTGGAGAGGGTGTGAGAAAAGGGAGCCTCCCTACACTGTTAGTGGGAATGTAAATTGATACAACCACAATGGAGAAGAGTATGAAGGTTCCTTACAAAAACTAAAAATAGAACTACCATGTGATCCAGCAATCCCAATCTTGGGCACATCTCTGGAGAAAACCATAATTTGAAAAGATACAAGCTTGTCAATGTTCATTACAGCACTGTTTACAATAGCCAGGACATGGAAGCAATCTAAATGTCCACTGACAGAGGAATGGATAAAGAAGATGTGATACACACATACAAGGAATGAATAATAATAAAGAATGAAATGCAAGTTGCAGCAACACTGGATGGACCTAGAGATTATTATTCTAAGTGAAGTAAGTCATACAGTGAAAGACAAATATGATATCACTCATATGTGGAATCTAATTTTTAGAAAATTATATAAATGAACTTAATTACAAAACAAAAACAGATTTTGAAAACAAGCTTATGGTTAGCCAAGAGGAAATGTAGCCTGGAAGGAGGGATATATTAGGAGCTTGGGATTAATATACACACACTACTGCATATAAAATAGATAACCAACAAGGACCTACTGTGCAGCACAGGGAACTCAATAATCTGGAATAACCTACATAGGAAAGGAATCTGAAAAAGAATGAATATATGTATATATATAACTGGATCACTATGCTGTACCCCTGAACCTATTGTAACATTGTATGTCAACGAGACTCCAGTAAAATTTAAAAAACAAAACCAGAAAGAATGACTCAGTTTGCTGTACTGCAGAAATTAACACAACATTGTAAATCAACTGTATTTCAATAAATTAAAAAAAAACAAAACAATGATGGCCAGGACAGGGAAGTGAGTCAGCCAACAGATGTTCTGGAGCCAGAACCCAGTCTGCTGTCCTCCCGCTCTGCCCAGAAACAAGAGACTGCAGGGTGAGTGGGTGTGGAGGGACCTGAGGCCTTGCCCTAAACCCCCAGCCTCTCTAGGGGGCAGCAGTCAGGGGTGGCGGGCTGGCTGGAGCCTGGGGTCCCAGCCCTTACCAGGCCACATGGGGCGTTCTGCAGAGTCACTGTGAAGGTGCCCGAGGAGCGGCTCTTGGCCAGGATGTACTGACACGTGGCCGGGAACGTGTAGCGGCGGCCGTCGAAGGTCGTGAAGTGGATGTCGCCAGTCACTGAACACTCAGCTGAGGGGCAGAGAGAGGCAGCTGACCTGGGGGCCGCCCCTCAGGGTGTGCCTCTGCCCTGCGGCTCTGAGCACCCAGAGGAGACGGCATCCTGTGCCTGGTGCCCTGGCCCTCCCTTTGAGAGCCCTGGTTACTGGGGAGAAGCCCCCCACGTCTGTCTGAAGGGAGACGCAGCTCTCCCCTCCTCTCCCTCTGACCGGAGACCAGGCCCTGAGCATGGAGGCCAGTCTCGGTCCAAGCCCCTACACTCAGGAGGGACCCTGTGAAAAACCCTCCCTGCCGGGGCAGAACAAAACCCTTCATTAGTCTGAGCAGTTCTGAGAACCCAAAGAGGGGCAGGCGGAGCCAATGGGACTGAGTGCGCGCCCCACCCCAGCAGCAGGCCTGGCCCTCTGAGCTCCCCGGCCCTAAGAGCTGCGGGGCTGAGAGAAGGGGTGGAGCCCAAGTGGGGCCAGACGTACCTGGGCAGACGGACGTGCTGCACACCCACTTGCCCGCAGTGCATGTGCTGAAACAGAGACCAAGCGGGTAGGGACTCACCCCTCCAGGGCTAGGATGGATGCTAGAGGGTTGCAGAGCTCCTTCCCAGCCCTCAGTCTTCCCAGCTCTAAAACGGGTGGTGGAGATTCCACCCACAGAGTGGATCTGATGAGATCTGTGACTCAGAGGTGCTGAGTGCGTGCCCTATGTGGTCAGGCTCCTAGACTGTGGAGGGGTAGCCCTGATGGAAAGCCCCAGAAGTCACCGCTCCCCCTCCCCAGCAGTGGACACGGACCAGGAATTGCAGTCTTCTTTCACCACAGAGCCAGTTGCGTACAGGGTCCCATGGAACTCACAGGGACACTCAGCCGGTGCCACACAGCCCCCATCCTCGAAGATCAGCCCTAGGGTGACAGCAAAGGCCCACTTAACTCACCTCCACTCCTGTTCACAAACCTTTCATGGCTCTCCAGGGCCTGTGATAAACATCACCTCATCCACGCTCTTTCACCACCCAGCTCACTGTCAAACTTTCTCCTGTATAAATGCATGGCTCAGGCCAGATCTGAATCCCCTTTGAGTAAGTAATCCCACCTCCAGACCTTTGCTCTGAGAACGACTCACCCCACACAAAGTGCATGCTGACTAGCTTCTCCTCTCCATCTCTCAGAAGCCTGTCACTGTATCTAGAACCAGCTAAGGGGCCACCTCCTCCAGGAAGACTTCCCTGATAATATCTCCCCACAAATGAATTCCTATATCTTTTCTTGTCTGAACTCCTGAACTGCTCCTCACCATATTATGCCTCAGACTGGTGTAATATGTGTAAGTATCATCACTGCAACCAGACTCAGATTCCTAAAGTCAACAACTGTATATTTTTTATCCCATCCTCACCAAGCAAGCTCTGCACCATTAGATGTGCTGCAGATTTATACACCATGAAAAACAGTACATGGATGAAAGTTTAAACAAATACATATGTGATAAATGAATAAATGAATGACTGAATAACTTGTCCCCATCTATACACCTTAAAAAGCTCAATCTCAATGAAATTAAATATCCTGATGAATCTTCAAGAGCTATGACTCTGCCCCTAACCTTACCTCCCTTAAGCCATTCATTCACTCATTCATGTATTGTTTGTTCCTTCCTTCCTTCATTCTACAAACAGACATACTCTGACCCCTGGCTTCACGCCCATCTATGCCAGGCCAGAGAAATGCTGCCAGGCACCCACTGAACCACTAGCATACCATCAGGGCAGTAGCAGCCATCCACACAGGCTATCTCACTGTCCACACAGGATGCCCGCGGCTGGCAGGAGGCTGGGCAGCAGGCGATGCACTCGTTGTAGACAAAGGCCTTCTCCTTGCAGAGCACCACTTGGAAGGAAGGCAGCATGGTATGGCCTGCCCGCTCCCTTCTGGCCCCAGCTCTGCCAGGACCCAACCAGGGCAACCCAAGCCCTAGGGTGGGGGTCGGAGGGCTTTCTTAGTCCCATTGGGAGCACCAGGTGACCAGGAAATTAGTGAGAACCTGGAAGACCCTGAGAGCTACCTTCATCGTACTCGGTGGCCCCAGGCCAGTCCCTCCCTCTCTGAGCCTCAGTTTTCCCATCTGTCTCATGGGGATGGAACCTCAGGGCTTAACACTGTTGACCACTGTGGTTCTCAGCAGGACAGGACAGTGACCTGAGGCCTGGGAATGCCACCCCCAGCCCCAGGACAGAGCTTGTCTGAATCCCTCCCTGCCCACAACCAGACTGCACCTACTGCATGACTGTAGCTGGTTCCTCCACCCCTGCAGCGGCCGACCTGCCTGGGCACATGCCCGGGCATACTCTGCCAGTGCTCTGCACCAGGTGGCTTCATCGCCTGCTGATCTGTGCCCGGAAGCCGAGGATATAAGATTCACCCTGCCGCCAACCCCCCAGCACCAGATAGAGTCTGCCAGGGCTCAAGGTACCCCTTCCCACTGGAGCTGGGAAAGGGAGCCAGGGAAAGCAGCTAGGTATACAGACCCTAGACTGGAAGTAGGAAAATCTGGGCTCGAGTCTCAGCACTGCCCCTGACTGATGAGACCTTGGTGGGGGGCAGTCAGGCCCCATTTCTGGGCCTCGACTGAATGAGGACAGTCTGTCCCAACCATGCAGATAGGTAAGCATCTCAGAACTTTGGGAAGCACATCTGCCTGGGATTGTCAAGCTCAGTGGCCCACGTGCTTAGCTCCCACCTACTACTGGGAGAGGTCTCCCCACAGCCCAGTACCACCCTCACTCCTGGGTCCCCACTCACTGGCAGAGATCACTGGTACAGCTGGCCATGAAGGGCAGAGGGCTGACATAGGCATGGCAGGTGTCAAAGGGGGGTCGCAGCAGCGCCTCACAGCGGTCATACACACCCTGGGATGCGGGCCAGGAGCCAGAGCTGGAGGCTGGCAGGGCCACACACAGCCCCCTGCCTTCACCAGTCCCACACAGCACTCCAATGTGGGCCCGAGGGAGAGAAAGAGGAGGGTGAAGAGGAGACGGAAGGGGTGTGGACACCAACAAACTTGGTCCCCTGCAGCCAGTGACTTTCCAAGAAGTAGACAGGAAACCAACCTAAGCCAGACACCAGGGTGGGGGTAGGGGGCCGGAGTGGGGGTTGTCGATCTGGGAGCCACACCTGCATGGTTCCTGGGCTCTGCTGCAGGCACGGAGGGCGGGGCAGGGAGGAGGTCGTGGGACCTGGAGGCTGGTTGGGGGCCTGCCCCTGCCAACTGTGCACAAACTCCGCCACATCGTCTGTCAGCTTCCCTGTAGGGCAGAACGAACAGGACCGCAGGTGGGGGCCACAGGGGAGGCAGGTGGAGCCACAGAGAAGCCAAGAGAAAGGCAAGGTATTGAAAAACCAGCCTCCTGAGCTACCATCCCCGTTTGCATTTCCCTACAGAGCCATTCTCCTGAAAGAGTTCTTTGGTAAGAATAGTCAAGAATGCTCAAGACCCTCAAGGTTCCCTGGAGCGGCTCCCTGCTGCTCTAAACTCAGAAAAGCAACACCATGCCATCGACAGGGAACAAATGTGTGAGTCTGAACAAGCTCCCATACCTCTCTGAGCATGAGGGTCCCGTGTGTGAATAGGGCAAATCGTCCCCTTGTGAAGTTATTGCAAGGACGATACGAGATGCTATGGGTAAAGTGTTCAGTGTGTTGTGGCTACTCAGAGGTGTCACTTCCTCTCTTGCTGGAGTCGCTATGATTTGGTCTAAACTCTTCACTTTAACTTCCTGCCTCTCCAGCTGGAGCCTTTCTCTCCCTGGCTCCCTCGGCCCCTGCAGCCTGCAGTCCCCTCAACCCCTCCATCCCCCAGACACCTTGCAGGGCCAGTGCCACCTGGCAAAGTGTCCATTAGATCCTCACACAACCTAAGTAGAAATCCTCATTACAGCTATTTTACAAATGAGGAAACTGAGGTCCGGAGTGGTTAAAACACACTTGGAAGAGGCCTCTGACCTCCCACCAGGTCTTTATACCATGACCCCAGGGATCTGTGCCAAGTCCCTTTCCACTCCTCCCAGCCCAACCTATCCCCCACCCCAACAAAAACCTCTTTGGAGGCCACCTGGCCTGCGCCTCACCATAGCTGGTCACCAGGTCATCCTGGGGGTCGGCATTGTTGTTCCCACACAGCCCATGGGTCCAGCCTAGGAACTCTGGACTCATTTTAATGTAGACAGCTGAGGTACCATCCCAGGCAAGCGTGAAGGCCGACTGATGTCGCACAAGGACATAGCCAGCAAGCTGCTGTAGACGCAGGTTCCCCATCACGTGAGGCAGCTGGACCCTGCAGGATACAGCCCAGAGCTTCAGGGCATCCACACCACCTCCACCAGCCCAGGCCCTTCACCAGAGGGCCACCATCCTCTACCCAAAGGACCCACCATGTGCAGAGGATCAGCCTCACCCCCTGGCCACTGACACTACAGGGTCTAAGGTCTCTATTTTCCTTCCCCCTGACTTCTTGGGTGCTTGGAAGTCCACAATTAGAAAGGGGTTCTTTGGTTTTCAGAGTTTTAAAATTGCTTTTCAAAACTATAATTTCCCTTGCTGTCTGGAATCACGGTGAGGACAATCATGGGATTTTGAGCACTAATAGTAGTGACTTTTTATACAAAAATTATTGACATATATTTTATTGATGGTGTTTCAATAAATAAAGCACAGTTAGTTAAGCAGAAAATAATACTTAAAAAATAAAATTGCAATTTCCCTGGCAGGAATAAATCTTAGAGTGACTGAAATTGCCAGTTCCTTTCCCTAGACAGGAGTTTCGGTATAAACAGACATCCACTTTGCTTATATTTTTGGTGGGAAGCAAGAAAGGAGTTGGAGAGAAAAAGAAAAGGCCAAGAGAGAAGACAAACAGGACATAAAGGAAAGAGTTCAGGGCTCCGGCAATCTTGATATCCTCCCGTTTTACTGGCAGAGACTCTCTTAGCCGATCTGGAATTTGGCAACATTAACACAGCTGAAAATCAGGAGGAAAGCAAAAGGAGTGTCTAACCAGTCAAATCTGGAGCCAAAAGAGCCATCTACCAAGGCCATTCACAGGGAAACACTTTGGATCTTCAATTCTACACTTAGCACCAGAAAGCTTGGTTACCCTGTTTCCAGGTCTGAAGCAGGAAATGAGAAAGGGGAGGAGGGTCCCCCTGACAGCAAGATGAAGCAGCAGTGTACAGCCAAAGAAGGAGAGGCCAGTGAAGAAGAGATGCAAGAAAGATTTCCGAAAGGACCACAGTCTGGGACCTTTTGATGTAGGAAGCTGGGACTTCACCCTTTAAATAGTCCCTCAGTCATCCCTGAGGTCCCAACAAGGTAAGTGACATTCAAATGACTCCATGCCATCAGAAAAGGGTGAAAGTGTGCTCAAAGTCTGCTCTGATGAGACTTGAACTATGCAGGATACATTCAGGAAGATTTCCTTCAACTTGTGAAAACAAAAACCTGTTAATCATGCCTATACAGCTATCTGGGAAACTTCACTCATTGCCTGCAAATCCATTGTGTGGAAACCCACAGGGCCTGAGAGTTCCAGAAAATCATGAGGGACTCATCTTTCTGTAAGCCCAGCTGACTAGAAATTCAGCTGACCTGCCAGTATGTTTCTGCCATAGTGGTGGAGATTCTGTTTGCCCCCAGAAAACAACTTGAGAAGGGCAGATGCTCAGCCATCTCCCACCACCCATGCCAAGGAGTAGGGGAGCTCAGGGCAGAAGGTGTTAGCGTTACCTCACGCCTCCATGGGTGACCTCCTTGGCCAGATGGATCTCCTGCTCACCCGCAAAGAAGAGGCTGACAGACCTGGAGCAGGTGTAGGGGAAGGAGCTACACTGCGGGTCGTTGTGCACCTGGGGGGGGAGGGGCATTTCAGAGGCCAGCGTGCAAGCTCCTGCCACTCACCTGATCCCCAGCTTCGGCTGTGGGCCCAGAGGCACCCTGTTGAGCTCCCACTGATGCTGGATTGCCTCCTGCTGCATGGCAAGCCCCTTTCCTCTGTCATCTCTCCCAGTCCCCACAGCACCACAGGGAGGTCAGAGCTGTCTTTACCTGCACCTCAGGGAGGAGGTGGCTCATTCTCAGAGAGGTGAAGTGATACAGGTGACACACACACAGCCAGGATTCCAATCCAACTGTGCTGCCTCCCTATTTCTGGACGTTTTTGTTTATCCACCCCAGCTTATCCCATCAGATTGAAAGCCCAGTTACACACTCACACCATCTCACACTCATAATGAACAGAACACACATCTCATAGGTATATCACAGGGCACTCTCAATGCTCACACTATAAACACGCACTCCTGTCACCACTCTGGTAGAGGTAGCTTAGCTGTCCCCTACACACACATATCACTCCCGGGTCGCCTGTCACATGCGCATCTCCTCTGCCCCCTGCTCAGACAGAACCTACACCTCCAAAGCCACAGGACTCAAGCAAAGTAGGCAGGGGCTGTCAGAGTTTAGGGAAAAGTCTGACATGTATCTCTGCCAAATGTGAAAATCCATCCCATGAGTGAACAAACCTTCCACTAGATTATTGTTAAACATGGTTAGGCAGGCTGGAGCCATTTCAACTAAAAGTAGGACCTGTGAAAGCCATTCCATAGCCTAAATATTTTTCAAACTTTTGCGACCATGGTCCATAGTGAGAAATATATACACATATAAATTAAATAAAACAAAACGTTTTACAAAATAATATTCACCACTATTAATGTGTAATGCATTCCTACAATATTTTCTATTTACATTCTCTTTTTTCTTTATTTTCAAGGTAGTTATGACCTATTAAATTCATTTCATAACTTGTGAATGTGTGGCATCCCACTGGTCTAGGTAATCATAACATGCGTGTGTTAGTTACTCAGTCATGTCCAACTCTTTTTGACCCCATCAACCTATCCCACCAGGTTTCTCTGTACATGGAATTCTCCAGGCAAGAATACTGGAGTGGGTTGCCATTCCCTTCTTCAGGGGATCTTCCCAACCCAGGAATCAAACCTGGGTCTCACACATTGCAGGTGGATTTTTTTTTTTTTACCATCTGAGCCACCATGAAATGACATAGTCATGATGTGTGGTACCCATGCTACTCTGAGGCAAAGAGGGTCAGGGTCCCTGGTCCATCCAGGACCTGGCCCCCAGACAGTCCCTTGGCAGGCCTATGCGTGAGGCAGAAGGGGCACACCCAGCTGGCACAGGGATGACAGTGAGCTCCATGGTCTCCCCCATCTCCCAACCTCTCAGCCTTGACTCCACACTGGCCAAGGTGCCCTCCAGCAGAGCAGCCTCCCCAGCTAGACTCTTCTCCAGGTAAAGAGAGTGCCCGCAGATGACTGCCCACTTGACACACAGGGTAAATGTGAAAATCAAATCTGTCCGACCATGAGACTGTGACTCTCACATGTGTTCATACACAAGACAAGCTTTTACTGAGCATTAATCCAGGTACTGGGAATAGCAATTGAAAAGACATGGTCCCCCTGCCCAGAAAACTTGTATCTGGAGAGGAGACCAATCCAGAAACAGAGTTTTGTAAGAGAGACACAATGACAGGGTAATGGTGTGGAACACTGGTTCCACAGAAAGGAGCCCCTGAGCCCACTCAGGAGGTCAGAGTGTGCAAAAAGTCTCCTTTGAAGAGGTCACCCTCAGGTGAGTCATTCAGGACCTCCACCATTTCCTCTGTGGCACGACGCTTTTTCTTATCTAAGGTTCATACCATAGCACCCAATGTTCCTTTGACCTAGAGTGTTCTCCTGTCTATCCCCATCCCTTCACTTGTCTAGCTCTAATTCATTCTTCCAATACCAATATAAATATCACTTCCTCCAGCAGGAAGCCCTCCCTGATCACCATCTTTCCCAATAGGCGAGGTTAGGTTTCGATCACATGCTCTTCTAACCATTTGACACTTCTCTGTTGCACTCAGTGGCATCTGAAATGATTCATTTGACTTGATGTCTGTTTTCCCCATTAGACTGTAAGTTACATGAGGACAGAGACCATATCTGTGTTGTTGTCCACAGGGCCAGCACCAGGCCTTGTGCCAGGAAAAAGAGTACAACTATGCACTTAATAAATACTTGGTGAATGAGGGACTACATGAATTGCCAGGGGCAACCAGAACCATGGAGTGAGAACCATGGAGCCTTCGGCTCCCTCTGGGTGCAGAAGCCCTGGACAGGAGCTGGGAGGGTGAAGCAAAGTGCCAGCCTCTTTAACTCTGCCGAGCAGAGCCCAGGCATCCACGCCTTCAGGGCCTAGAGGAACCTTCCCGAACAGGCAGGGAGCAGTGAACACCTCACCTGGACTGAGAAGATCTGCCCCTCAGGTTCATGGCGCCCCACCAGAGTATAGCTGCCCTTCCCAGACAGGTAGTAGTAGAGGCCATCAAATGTCTCCACGTGATGCTGTCCCCACGCCCGGCAGATGCTGTCTCTCTCAGGGCCGGCATTGTACACTGAGCCAGGGACAAAAAGGGCATCTCTGTGTGTAGCAGCTGTGGACACTGAGCCCAGGGCTAGTGGGTTCCACCCCCACTCCCTCTAGCCCAGACCCCTGAGTCTCAGGTCCACAGCTTTTCTTAAACCTGTGACCCCTCCCAGAGGTGGAATGGAGCCCAGACTCACCCATCTGGCAGCGCGGCCCAGTAGCATTGAAGCGCCTGCAGTCACAGAAGGCCGGGTGCACACATTCGCCCCCGTTGAAGCAGGAGAACAAGTCTGCAAGGAAGACGCAAGGCATCGCTCCATCAAGCTGAGAATGGCAGAATCCACTGACGCAGCACCTCCATCATAATGGGACCCCAGGCCCGCACCCTCCCAGAGAGACATGGAGCTCAGATCCCCATCACAGGTAGCCCCAACTTTCCTCAGGAGCTGGCTTTGATGGGGGCAGGAGCAGGGTGCCTCAGACAGCTGCCCTACCCTCTCCCTAATAGGTCCTAAAGTCTCAGAGTACTGACCTTCGGTATGTATCAAGTAGACCCCAGGCCAGCCCCACCTAGGCCTTCAGTTTCCTAAACTAAAAGTCTTGGCCACTAAGCAAGGAAGGCATCAAAGCTGTGAATACAGAGCATGAGGGGTGAGCAGGAGCCTGCCCAGAGCTCTTCATGGACTGCTCTTCCTCGCTGCTCCATAAGCTTAGGGGAAGAGTCCATAGCATAAACCAGGGGAAGCGGAGGGGCTTCGCATTGGAATGTAGTAGAAAGGAAGGCCACCGAGGATGCAAGGACAAAGCAGAGTGGAGTGTGGTGAGGGAGGGAGGGATAATGTGAGAAGAGGGACCACAGACAGAGACCAGGTGAGAGGAGAGGCCACAAAAACGTAGAGAGAGGCTACAGACACAGAGTGAGATCCAGGGGGGAACCACCACTAAACAAGAAGCTCAACCTCACTAGAGTCAGCCAATGTGAGGGGGGACAGCCGCTGGGCCGTGGTCATGAAACAGGACATTCCTCAGCCAGGAAGGAGAAGCAGAGTAGAACTGGAGGCTGGGGACAGTGGAAAGAGACCCCCTGCAGGGAAAAGAGGTGCCAGGAGGCCCCAAGAAAGCCCCAGGCTTCCCTCACAGGCCTTTCTGCAGGCGAGGGCCTCCCAAGAGCCACAGGGAAGGGGGGGCACTTACAAGACGGTGCACATTTGGCCCGATGGAGCCGCCTTTCCCAGGAAGACATGGCCAAGGAATCCAGGAACTCAGCTTCCTCCTTTTACAGATAGGAGACAGAAGAGAATTCATTCAAGGGCTGACCTCAGGGATGGCAGGCTTCCTGCAGGTCCCAGCCCTTCCTGTTCACTACCTGGAGGAAGACAGGCCCACTGCTGCTAGGTGCCCCAGTTACCCAGCCCACCTCTGAGAGGCCTGGAGGCAGGATTTTCAGGTGGTGTGAGGCCTGGCTTACACCCTCCCGAGTGGCATCTCACTGGCAGGCTGGGGAGGCCTGTAGCCTGAACTCAACCCCCTCCCCTCCATGCTCCAGTGTTCCCCGGCCTCCCCCGACTCCCTCCCTAGTAAACCTTTGTGTGCTCCACAGACCAGCACAAAACCACCTTGTCTGGAGAACAAACACAACACCTCCTCACCACAGAAACCGTATGGGGCAGAGCTGAGAAACAAAGGCAGCCCCTCAACCCAGGGCAGGGGAACATCCCCCACCCCAACTCAGCTTTTTGGGCTCTTCTATCAACAAAAACAATGCCTCATGGATCACTACCTGCCGTTCTCAGAACTCGTCCAAGTCGGAACCCTCCCCAATACCACAAATCTGAGGACAAAGGCAAAGCCCCGCTGAGATCCTATTTTCCAGACCAGAAACCCCATCCCATGGTCTCTTGAGATATGAACATCTGAAATCAGGACTTCCCCGAACATCATTTCACTGTGTTCAGTCCCTCTCAGGACTCCAGCCTGAGGGTCTGATGTCACCGAGGACTGGGACCCTTGGCACAGTAGGATCCTCATTCTCAGGGCCTAAGTCCTCTCATTTGTACAGCTTCTGGGACAGAGGGCCCAGCCTGGCCGAGGTACAGGGAACAAGAGCACGTGTTCTTGCTCACAGGGCTGATAAGACATGAACCACACTGAGGGTGTTTGTCTCATGGATTTTCTCCCTCACTGTCACCTCCTCATCCCTGGGCTAAATCCCCAGCCTCTAGCAAAGACTAGGAAGACAGAAAAACTCAGAACCCTTGGTCCCTGGAGCCCAACCCCAGCTCTTTGTCCCTCCTGTGGGTTGTATCTCTCCACCTCCTGCCTGGCCTGTGCTGCAACGAATCGAGGCCATTTCTGGAGAAGTATTTTAAATCCTTTCCAAATGATTCATCTTCAGTATAGATGGGGAGTTCTTAATCATTTTTATGCCATGAATCCCTCTGACAATCTAGTGACGATTATGGGCCCCCTCTTGCAACAGATGTTTCTAGATACATAAAATAAAACATAAGATTATAAAGGAAATCAAACATATTGCAATGCAGTGATCAAATATTTTATAAAAGTGAGTAATGGTAATATTTGTGCTTCTTTATTAATACATTTAATCACAGGACCAAGTGACAGGCCATACCACTGCCAGTATGTGGGAGCAATGAGCATAGATGCAATCTGGAGCCAGCGACAATTGCAAGCTGATAGGAAAATGCCTGTGATTTCTATTAATAAGAGTCACAGATACTGCTAATATTCTGTGGTCTATAATGTCTAGCAGTAATTAAAGGGAAGACTAAAATTCCAGTTCCATTGAGGTTCCCATAAATAACAATGCATTTCCCCCCACCTCCACCCCGATCCAAGTTCATAGACTTCTGGTCTACACCAGCAATTCTCTAGAGAATGGCTGAGCTCTATAGAGTGAGGCAGCACAGAAATGAAGGATGGTAAGCTACTGGTCTGAGACCTCCCCTTCCCTTATTTAAGAGGGCATTCCAGGCAGAAGCCTTTGAGGGCTCCCCAGGTTCACTTTCTAAGTAGCCTCATTCCTGCCCAGCCTCCTCCAACTCCAATTGCCTTCAAGGAGGGCCATTCTAACCCCTTGTTTGTTCTCAGGAGTAATGTGAGAAACCTATTGGGGTGGCCTGGTCTAGATGCTTCCCCAAGGAAAAGAAAGGGAGGCGTACCCTGGAATCCAGTAAGGAAAGAAGTCCTCTAGGGGAGTGAAGTGCTTGGGTAGGATCACTGCCCCACTAAAATAAAGGGATCCCTGGAGTCCAGTGGGGGCATTTATGATGTGGGAGAACACGCTAGCTAGGAGACCATGCTCTGCCTGTGCCCTGAGGGCCCGGCAAATCATCCACCTGCCTCAGTATCCCCATTCATAAAAAGAATGATGAAAACATTTTAAGAATAAAATAAAAACTAAATAAAAAGAATGACAACATTTTCTTTCAGTTCAATCTGGGGCCTGGAGAAATGGGAAAAAAAGATACAAAACCCCCACATAATCCAGACATTCCAAAGTAAGCATGCCACCTCCTTCCTTGGGATCTTCATATCTATTTCAAAAGGGCAGGTATTTGGGACACACTGTTTTCTATTATAAAGGATGCTTCCATTCTGCTGGCACAAGGAGCTCCCCAGAGCGAATCCCAAGGGCCAGGGTGTGTGAACTGAGGCTCAAGATTCTCTGGGGGGCCTGATATCAGGTGGGCTGTATTTATATTACGTTTGTGGTTGTAGAAAGGAGACAGATGCAAGCCAGGACTAGAAAAGAAACCTGAGTCACTTGATCCAGAGACCGACCGAAGTTTGGCAAAGAGAGAAAAGCATCACCTCTTCCTAAAGTACAGAGGATCTGATATGACAGAAAACCACAAAATTCTGTAAAGCAATCATCCTTCAATCAAAAAAAAATTTTTTTTAAGTAATAAAGCACAGAGGATCTAGAGAGGGTGGGCAACAGGGGATGGTCAGGATTTAGAGGATGGCTCGCTTCTTAACCAACCCTTCCCTGCAGGCCCCACCAGGTGACCCAGTTTTGTCTCTCCCCTCAAAGCAGCATTTCTGGGGCACTGCTCAGGGGATGAAGAGGGACCTCTGACAGGGTTTAGGCCAGGCAGGGAATAGAGAACTCCACTCTCCCAAACCCTCACCTTCCCGCTTTCACCCAGGAAAGGAAAGAGCTGAGCTGTCTCCTGATGGCGACTCTGTGCCCTCTTCCTCTAAAACACAATTTATAAATAAACAAAAGTTGGCTCTAGGGCCCCAAGGGATTAGGAAAGCAGAAGTAGAAATATCCTATGAATTCGCATTCTTCAGACACATACTAAGAATCTTGTTGGTTCCCTTTTGAATAACTGTAGAAACATACTTCCTGCCACCTACAGAGCTCCCAGACAGCCTCAAACCCAGACAGAAATAAGCCCCTGCCCAGTGAAGTGCCCCCTTCCCCAGGCCTCCCCTTACCTGGCCTCCCATCATGGTGGTAGCATCCCCTATGGCAAGGACTGCCTCCTGATGGCTGTGGCTAGGTGAGAAACAAGCCTGGCGTGGGTGAGGGGAGAGGAGTGGGCCATGCCTCCCCACCACCCCCAGGCCCATCCCACCCCCTGTGCTAACCCCTGAGGTCACCCATGACAGGAATGAAGATGGAACCAGTGAGTGGGGTAGCTACCAGTTCTTGCCTACTCACCTGGGATCCTGGGCTGGCTCAGGCTGCAGCTCTGCATTGCCCCGGGGTGTGGGTGCTGCGGCTGGAGGTGGGGGGATTACTACCCACTCAAGCTATGCCCCTCACCCCTTCTCAACCGGTTCTCCACCTGATGGGAAGCCTCTCTCATACCTGCCATCACCCCCATTCTCTCTCCCTGCAGCCTTCTCAAACCCTTTCTCCCCCTCCCTGGGGACACTTTTCCAACAAGTATCTCCCTCCTCCTTCCTACTCTCTGTGCCCCAGTTCTCTCTGGTTCCCCCTCCTTGGATCTCTCTTCCACGCTGCCCAGCTTGAGAGCCATTCCCCTGACTGCGGATGGCCTTTCTTTCCTTCTGCGGTCCCTCTCCCCGGGCCCACTCCCTGGCTGTCCCCTGCCTTCCCTCAAACCTTCTTTCTTTCCCCTCTCTCCAACTGGCCCAGGCCTGTCCCTCTAAACGTTCTCCAGGTTCCTGGCCTCCCCTAGTCCACACCCCTCTCACCGAGAGACTGCAGTGGTGGAAACTCCCCAGCCGGCTCACCCCGGGGCAGCCAGACGCAAGCTACGAGCAGGCAGAACACTGGCGCCGGGGCCCCCATAGGGGCGCGCGGGGTCCGGGAAGCCTGAGCGCAGGACCAGTCCGAGTGCCTCTCCCGCGAAGGTCGGGTCACCCCTCCACTGGTTGGAGGCCACGGCGCCTCTCGCTCTCTTGCCCCAGGGTACCCTTGACTCCGCCTCCCAGGCACTTGGCTCCGCCCCGAGCTAGAGTGACAGGACCGCCCAACTTATTACCATAATTTAGGAGCCTGACGGGTGGGGGCGCCGCCTTTGTTCTTCTTGGCCTGTGGCTGCCCCTCCCCAAGGGAGCTTGGATTCAGATCACACTCAGTGCTAAGTCCCTTGGGGGAGCAAGGAGGCAGGCAGTCTGTGCAGCTTCCAACATCCCTTGCTCCTCAGAGATCCCTGGCTCAGGAACCTGGGTTCTGGAAGCTCCTTACTAGGTTCTTGGGGACCCAAGATGCTGGTATGAGTCTGGTCCTATGCTCTCCTTTTACAGAGGTCCCAGGAGGCACAACTCAGTGGTCAGGGGCAAAACCATGGCTCAGGCCTGCAGAGTCCTAGCCTGTGCTTACACCATTTCCCACTACAGCCTCCTGGGTCCCCAAGACCCCACTCTATCCCTAGTTTTGAGCACCTCTAGGGGTTGGATCATGCCTCAGTTCTCTGTGTGTCCAGCACTAGATCAGACCCCAGCTCAGGATATGCTGACTCACAGAAATGCCTTACACTCAGGTATTATTGGTCCCATTGAGGCCTGACTTTGACAAAAACAGCTTTAGTTTTGTGAATAGGATACACTCTGCCCAGGAAAAAATTGGACTGGTAGAAATGTTGACCTGAGTGTCTTGGGAAACTTTGCATCTTTCACGTGGCCAACTAAGTGTTAGAACATCAACCAGATGCCAGGCCTTGCAGATGGTGATGATGATAGTGTCAGCCCTCATAGGCCCCTGGGCAGAGGTGTGTATTTGGGATGCATTTATTCATTCATCCAGTCAACAAATTTATTGAGCATCTGCTCCTCGCCACACACTGTTCTGGAAATACAGTGGTAAATAAAGCACGGATAACTATCTCCACACGGCGTATTTGAAGCCATGGGCTTAGGTGGGACGATGAAGAGGAGAAAGCCAAGGATGGAACCTTAAAGAACACCAGTTAAGGAAGAGGTGAAAGCAAAATTGTCTTAGAGAAAGCTTGAAAAAGAACATTCATGGTGTAATAGGGAAGGACAAATCTGACTCCATATTGAATCTGTTTCCTTTACTTTAACCTTTGTATTCTATTCCTTTTGCTCTAAATCAAAAATGTAGCCAATAGTGTGAAATATACAGGATAACCCATTTTCAGGGATCTGACCATTAAAGGTCTAATACTTTCCCACTCATATAGAGATAAAAGTTTCAGAACAGAGAATAACATTTGTCTTGTTTGATATTTACAGGAACGTTGAGACCCAGGCTATGTGGACAGCTATAAGAACAAAGGATTCCAGCGTCCAGAAGTTTGCAACATCCAACCACACTCCCTCCCCTTTTAGTATAAAAGATGCCTGCTTCCTCTTTCAGTATAAAAGAAGCCTGAATTCTAACTCAGGGAAGATGGTTCTTTGGAACTCTAGTCCACTATCTTCTTGGTCTGCTGGCTTTACAAATAAGGTCATGGTTTCTTCCCCAACAAGTCATCTCTCAATTTATTGGTCTGTTGTGCAACAAACAGCATGAGCTTGGGCTTGCTATCAATGGGAAAGGAGAACCAGGACTCAGTTTTGTCCCTAAAACCAGGAGGGAGGCATTTAGAGAAGAACATCTGTGTGGGCAGTGTTCAGGTAAAAGAAGGATTGGGTGTCAATGGATGTCATTCACCCTCATAAGGGCATTTCTGCTCTGCCTGAAATCTACACATGAAATAAACAGCCATATGACATAGTTATGAAATGCAGAAAGTCAAAAAAGTCAGTTGGAGGGGAATTTATTTTGTGCACTTTTCTTAAACCTTTGAAAATTCCACAAGTCTTTTATCTCTGACACAACTAAGGGGAGAATATGGATGCTATTTTAAGATTCTTTTCCAGAAAAGATTTACATCTCAAATTAGGTCATAATTTAGACAAATAAAAATAGTCTGCTGGCAAAACTTCAGCTATTGCAGGTGGGCTGCAAAGGAGGGGGGTCTCTAGGTGCCTCTGAAATCACAGTAATTCACTGATTTGGGCTGCAGTCCAGCTCCTGTTCCCTCCCCTTTGACATGGTACAAACAGGGCAGGCCCTTGCCCTGGGTTGAATGCAGAAACAAATAAACAAATTCATAATTAAAGGTGCCCACTCTTTCCATTCACAACTGTCTTTATCACCCCTCACCCCCTCTGTGCTCTCAGTCTGTCTCAGGCTTGGTTCATCATTATCTTTGCACCCCAGCACTAGACCTGATCTGGGTGGGGCAGCAGAGACCGGTGGCCTGAAAGGAGATCTTCGTTCCCTGCCCAGGAATTGAATCTGGATAGCCTGGATGAAAACCAGGAGTCCTAGCCACCAAACCAGCAAGGGCTAGAGGCTAGAAGGTAGTTTTCCCTGGATCTTTGCCCGCAGTGAAAAGTGCATTTATCACGGAGGCAGAAACTGTAAATGCAGGTACAAAGTTTACTTTAGAGACAGCACAACAAGTGGGAGAGTGCATAGAGAAACAGGTTGTTTAGTTGAGATAGAAGCAAGGCTGAGATGCACACCCAGAGACAAAGTGTGTGGGTGTACCCCCGTCTGAGGAGTACATTTATATACATTTAAATCATTTATATAGGTCAGTATTTCCAGGCCTTTGTCATCTTTCAGGCCAATTGTCTGATTTTCTTTTTCCATACCTGGCCTACCCTGGGACCCTCCCCTGGGGGTGTGCACACATTCCGTCAGCCAAGGTGGATCTCAAAGTGAAGGCTTCTGGGAGGAGCAAGACTCATATGGCCTGGCGTTATCCCCTGAGTTTTAACTCCAAGGAGCCTTTCTGCACATGTGTAGTGTCTCCCGTATCATCTACTCAGACTGGACTTTTGCCTTATTCCCTTGAGATGCTTACAGGAGACAAAGACTTTCTATTTACCCTGTTTCTGTCGTTGCTTCCATTTGAGAGAGCAAACAGGGGGCTGGTGGTCAGTTCCTCTACTGCAGCCCACCTATCTCTTGCCTCAGGAAATGCAAAGAGGAGGCAGGCTGGCTGATTGTAAGTGTCCAACCTGGAGCCGGTCGGTCTCCTACCTCAGATCTTAGTTGAACTGAATCAAATGAACCAGACGGGGCCTCATCCCTGGGTAAAGGTCGGCTGTAAATCAGGATGTCATTTCCAGGCCCTCCCATGCTTGTGTGTGTGTGTGTGTGTGTGTGTGTGTGTGTGTGTGAGTGGAGGGGAGCTAGGGAAGTGTGGGAGAGGAAGTCAGTGGAGAAGGGGCTCTCCTACCCACGGTTCAGGTTCCTGTGGGCTACAGTAAGACCCAGCCCCAAGGAATTCACAAACAGGGTTCTTCCAAGTTGGAAAAGTCCAGGGAAGCGCCCATATAGAATGTACACTAAAGGTGAGATGCTTGGCAAGGGGTGTCAGACAGCTTCCTGAGATCCGTTACCTTAATCGCGTGTGTTTGGGAGCCACTCCAAGGGCAGGGCCAGTCACACGTCCAGCCGTCGCTGCCGCCACCATAGACGCACCCTCCTGGCCAGCGGCTCTTGGTGAGAGGCGGCAAGATTCAGGACAGGTGCCTCCCGCCGCCCCGGCGCCCCGCCCCGTCCGCCCCAGGCCCCACCTCCTCCTTCCCAGGCTCCGCCTGTCACGGTCGCCGCCTCTGCGGGCTGGGGCAGCCGGGCACCCAGAAGCCGGCACCCGAAGGAGCGGAACCGAAGGAGCGACTCGATCCAGCCCAGCCATGGATCGGAAGGTGGCCCGAGAATTCCGGCACAAGGTCAGAGCCACTGGCGGCCCCTCTGGCGGCCCCGCGGAGTCCGGGGGCAGAGTGGGTGGGCGGTGGATACCCTCGGCACCACCCCTCCCTTGCCAGCCAGTCCTGGGGCTCTGGGTGGGTTGGGACCCTGAGGGTCCTTTGGTTGCCAGCAGGAATCCCCAGTAAAATGGGGGAGGAGCATTGGGACTCTAGGTGTAGAAGCCACTAAACAGATCTCCTTCCTGAAAGTGTCCTTTTTCTTAATACGCTGCGGGGGGGAGGGGGTTAGAATTCCTTCTGATCTTGTCTTAAGATGGGATAATTCTCTGAGATGCCCCATAGTGGGCAACGACCCCCTCCCCCCTGCCCTGCTCCCTCCTAGCGCCCCCAGCTCTGGGCTGTTGGAGCATGTGGAGAGGCTCTGGGATAGTGGCTGAGAGGTGAGGACTGGGAGGGAGGGCAAGTGGATGCCTCCATCTGTCTTCTGACCTGAAAATTCGAGTTAGAGGCACATCAGACAGCCCACTCCCCACCTAAGAGCATTTCTTAGGACCTGAGAAATAGCCAAGGAACTGCCCAGGGGGCCGTGGGAGTCAGCCAGACCCTTCAGGCTCTCCCCTAGGGTGTCCCAGTGAGGGGCCTCATTGGTGGCCCAGAACTGTCAGAGACCGTCGCTGGGTTTGACCCAGGCTTCCCAGAACTGTTTCCAGAGCTGTGCAGGAGTTGCTGAGGCCCTGAGGTCAGAGAGGACCCTTTGAAGAGATCCAGTGTACCTCCCCACTAGCCCTGAGGATGCCTCAGCCCAAGGGTGCAGCCAGGGGTGTCTGGAGCTACCTACAGGCCCTGCCTGAGGGAAGGGTGACTGCGCCTTGAGACCCACCCAGAGGGGCAGTGTCTTTAGATTCAGCCAACCACCTTCCCAAGCCTGAGGGGGCAGAGCTCAGGCAGACAAGGTCTGGGAGCTTGGCCCCCCTCTCGCCACAGAGAAGCCCAGCGGAGCTCAAGGAGCAGCCAGCATGGAGGCCACAGGGGCTAAGGGTTGTGGCCTGGGATTAGGGACCAACGGTCAGTTGTTCATTTAAGAAACATGTTTTGAGCACCCAGTCTGTGCCTTCAAGTTACTGGTCATGTGGGTGGGTGACAGACCCTACACTAACAACTAACCACACCTGGGTGCTGAGTGTTGGAAACAAGGTTTGCTGGGGGCACGAAGGGGACAGATCCTGCTGGCCGGAGTCTTCTAAAAATGAGGCCTTGGGATCCCAGGGATGAGAGAGAACCGGAAGTTCACGCAGGAGTGTGGGGGCTGGGAAATAACAAGGGGAGTGTGAGACAGTGTTCACCAGCGCATCCTTTTGCAAAGAGACCTGAGAGGAGAAATTTCAGCCGCCAGGGACATTTGGTGAGTGTAGATTTCAGGCAACTCACTTGCCGGTCCCCTACCCCAAGATGACTCAGGCTTGAATTTCACTTTCCTGCCCTGGGGTTGAAAGTAAGGTCGGGTCCTCTTTTGTCTTCTCCTCATGAGGTACTTTTCTTTACCTCTTTGAGAGCGTTGTTTCTGGGGTCCCCGATATCTGACTCAACCCCTGGGTTAGCCCCTGTTTCTCTTCCCCAGGCCCCATGGGCCCCAAAGGGCCTCAGGCCTGTGTGTGTTTCCACCGCCCTGCTCTTCCTCATCACAAGAGTCATTACCTATTAATGCCCTGAGTGTGCAGGCGGGGCGTGCTGGGCAAGGCTGGGGCTGGACTTTGTGCTCTGTTGCTTTGGAGGCTGCAGCAGCCTTCCCCTCCCAGTTTGGAGATCATCTGGGAACTGGGGAGAGAGGATGAAGCAGCCGGGGAGAGACCTTGCTGTTGATTGCTTTCTAGATGCCCCTTCCTTAGTGTTTCAGAGCAAATTTACCCCGTTGAGAATGTTATGTAATCTAAATAAATCCTTAGTCGTTGGAGGTAGCATTAAAGGTAGTGTGTTGTCACAGATAGTGCTGTGTGACCTGGAGAAAGTTATTAACTTTCTTTAATTCTTTAAATTTAAGATTCTTTACCACCTCAGCCACCAGATGTTCTACCCAATGAGGTAGAAATTGGCTCAAATCTCAGTCCTGTCACTCACTGCAGTGAGACCTTGAGCAAGCCACTTAACCTCGCTGAGCTTTAGTTTCCTTCACTGTGAGATGGAATTCGTTGTGCTCACCTCACAGGATGATTAGGATGAAATAGGAATTCAAATATTGGCTTCTCTGGTTGTGAAGCAACCATTTGGTAAATGGCCTCACTATTCCCCACTGATGCCTGCAGAGCATCCTAATGGATGACCCAACAGTCTCCAGACCATTGAGCGGGGACTGTTGGGCTTGTACGGTTTCCCCAAGGCCATGAGCAGCACTTGCATGCCCTTCCTGGTCACAGCCTTCAGCCAGGATACCAAGGCAAGGGGAGGGGGGCATCAGAGACTAAGGCTTCCCCCCAAGAGAACCAGCTTTTCAAAAGAAACACTGCACCTGCAGGTTGCAGGAACTTGGTTACTCATTTGATCACAAAGTATTTATTGACTGTTCAGCAATCACATATTCATGGGCATCTGTAGTGTACCCTGCCCAAAGCTAGGCATCTGGCAGAAGAGGTTTGAGGGATAAATAAGGTCAGAAAGAGCCTCTGCCTTCAAGGGATTTGCTAATCTTTCATTCATTCATGCACGCATGCAATAAATACTGAGTTGCTAATACATGCCAGGCAGTACTCTAACCATTGAATAATAAAACAAAGTCTCTGCCCTCTTAGAGAGTACGTTCTAGTAGGGAAGACAGACAGTTAACAAGCAAACCAATGGAAGTGTCATAAAATGCCAAATAGTAATGAATGCTATGAAAAAAATAAACTGAGTGAGGTGAAGGGATAAAGAGTGACAAGATAGTACTTTTTATAAGATAGTCAGGAGAACCTCTCTGAAAAAAGTGGTATTTCAGCAAAGATATAAAGACATAAAAGAAATGAGGGGAGGAGTCATGCAGATATATGACTGCATATTTCAACATGCAGTCATTTCTACCTCATTTCTACCTCATGAGCCGATTTCTACCTCATTGGGTAGAACACCTGGTGTCTCAGGTGGTAAGAAGAACATTCCAGGAAGAGGGAACAGCAAGTGCAAAGGCCCTGAGGCAAGCATCTGGTTGCCTTCTTTAGGAACAGCAAGTAGAATGGTGTTTCTGAGAGGACTTAGAGAATGAAGAGTGGTGGGAGATGGATCAGAGGGGTGGTGGAGTCCTAATGGGCCACACTCAGGATTTGGGGTTTTGTTCTAAGTGAGAGAAGCCAGCAGGGGAGTGATGATTGACTCACATTTTAAGAGGATTGCTCTGACTGCTGGTAGAGAAGAGACTGAGAGGGCAAAGGGGAGAAGGGGGACCCTCCCTAGGAGGCTCCCGCAATGGACTAGATGGAGTGCCAGACCCAGGATACATGTTCAGTGTAGATCTGACAGGCTTTGCTGATGGGATGGTTGCAGGTGTGGAGAGAAAGGTATCAGGGTGAGACTGTGTTGGGAGGAGGAGGAGGAGGTTGGTGGAGACAGAGCTGGAGGTGGTGGAAACCAAGAGGTCCATTTTGAATGTTTTATGTTTGAAATACCTTTTAGATCTCTAAGTACAAAGGCGACTGAGAGGATCAGTAGATGTAGGAGTGTGAAAATCAGGGAAAACTTCTGTGCTGGGGATCAGCCTCAGTGAATCCTTATGGTATAAATGGTATTTAAACCCCAGAGACTGGTGAAGTCACTTAGGGAGACGGTGCTGATGGAGAGAAGGCTCAGGACAGAGCCTGGGGCACCCCAACCTGTAGAGGAGATGAGGAGGAGAAGGAACTTTAAGCAAGGCAAGAGAACCAGCAGAAGCAGGGTGTGATCTGCTGTGCCCAGCACTGGGTCAAATGTTACCAGCTAGTAAGCATGACACAAGTCTCTTGAAAAATAAAAGATAATAAAACATGAGTCAGATAAACCCAGTGCTCTCTGGGATGCCCACAGTAGTCATGTCTGGATGTGACAGTTAGATTATAAAGAAAGCTGGGCACTGAAGAATTGATGCTTTTGAACTGTGGTGTTGGAGAAGGCTCTTGAGAGTTCCTTGGACTGCAAGGAGATCCAACCAGTCCATCCTAAAGGAAGTCAGTCTTGAATATAAATTGGAAGGACTGATGCTGAAGCTGAAACTCCAATACTTTGGCCACCTGATGGGAAGAACTGACTCATTGGAAAAGGCCCTGATGCTGGGAAAGACTGAAGGCAGGAGGAGAAGGGGACAACAGAGGACAAGTTGGTTGGATGGCATCACCAACTCGATGGACATGAGTTTGAGTAAACTCCGGGAGTTGGTGATGGACAGGCAAGCCTGGCGTGCTGCAGTCCATGGGGTCACAAAGAGTCGGACACGACTGAACGACTGAACTGAACTGAACTGAACTCTGGGATGCACACTGTGCAGGCCTGGGTGGAAGTGGAACTAGATCCCAGCATCCCAACAACACTTATGGAGGTCCACTCTCTGCCAACTGCTGAGAGCACGGAACTTGTATTCACTTATTCTTACTTAGTTTAACTAATGAACACTTAGAACCTGCTACTTTTCAAGTGCTGTTCAAAGTAACAACTATTCACTCAATGAAGAATTTTTTAAAAAGCCGTTTTTATCTCTCATGAAAGGATGGAATCCTATGAGATACTTTTATCCCCGTTTTACAGAAGAGGAAGCTGAAAGCCGGGTGACGTGCAGACCCACATGGGGAGGGGGGTGTGGCCTCACTGCCCGCCTTCCTTCCATTAGGCCTGTGTTGGGACCACACACGGATTAGTGAGGAGACAGGCAGGTGAAGAAAGGAAGTCCAACACAGCTTGGTGAGTCCCAGGGCAGGGGTGGGGACAACGTGTCATCCTGTGCAGAGAGGATGACAGGGCAGGCTTTGTGGGGGAGCTTGAGGAAAGGCTTGACCAAGGGGAGCTGGCATTTGAGGAGACTTGGGCTTCCTTGGTGGCTCAGATGGTAAAGAATCTGCCTGCCATGCAGGAGACCCAGGTTCGATCCCTGGGTCAGGAAGATCCCCTGAAGGAGGGAAATGGCTCCCCAATCCAGTATTCTTGCCTGGACAATTTCACGGACAGAGGGACACGGTGGGCTACAGTCCATGGGGTCGCAAAGAGTCAGACACGACTGAGCGACTTCTTCACAGAGAAGAAACACTGCTGGTACCACCAGTGCTTATAGCTAAGATCCCACACCAGCCAGGGCTTCAGCAGGAAGCAGGTGGCTCACTCACATGGGAGACTGAAGAGTTTTATGAAGGGACTGCTTACAGGAAAGGGCGGGGATGGCTGACCTGCCAAGGCGCGGTGACACAGCCTGGGACAAGCAGCAGCTGGAGGCCAGGGGCTCTCCAAGGGGCAAGGGAAGGGGGTTCCAGATCAAGGGAGAAAGTGGCTGCAGAGAGACGCCCAGTCAGACGCTGCAGCCTCAGGTGGGGGCACCTGCTTCATGGTGGTCTGGCACAGAGTGAGCTGGGGAATCAGAGCTCCACTCCCTTTCTCCCCAGGCCGTCTTACCGCCCTCCTTGGCTGAACCCAGAAGGAAGTAGGGGGCAGGGAGCCCAGACAAAGCTTCTTGGGGCACTCCTCTAGGTGGAGGAGGCTCAGTTGTGGGTCTGGAGGCAAAAAGGAAGCAATGTAGCACACGTTTTAGAGCCCTTGAAGTTTCGGAGCCATGGCACTGTCTTAAGCACTTTACAGATATTCACTCACTTAATCCCCACCACAGCCCTAGGAGGGCAAATGTCACCCAGTGGAACAACATGCATTATTTAATCTGCTTCTTGCTCTCTTTCTCCGTCTTTGGCTGAGTGAATACATGAATTTTCATGAGTGGAAGGTTGTGTGCTTCCCCTGTGAGGTCAATCTGAAAGGGCAGTCCATATGGAGGAAGGCAGGGAAGTGAGGTTGAAGAGACCCGAGGCCAACCCAGAGTCTACTTCCAGTGCCCTAGACAGGGGCTTGCACCTTGTGAGGAGGGAGATGTCCCTTACTATGCAGGCCGATAGCACTGAGCCAGCTGAGCATCGGCCAGAGAAGGCCCATGCTGGACAGAGGGGACCAGACACAAGATGAGTGGGCACAGTGAGTGGGCATAGGGTAATGATATGCTAAAGAGACCCCCACACAGTTACTTGTACATGGTGGTCTCCTTAGGGCTTCTGGGTCCATCATCAAGAGGGATCCAAGAAAGGGAAAGGCTTTTTATATCCAGTTAGAGAAAGAAGACATGGCGTCTTGCACACAGTAGGTGCTCAATTAATGTGTATTAGACAAATGCAAATAAGGAAGTTCTACCTGATGAGTGGATACCATGCGGTAGTTTGGAAAAAAGCAAGGGTTTTGGAGCCAGCAGTCATCTCATCTTTACTACTTCTGAGCCTCGATTTCCTCATCTGTCAAATGGGGATAATATCCATCCGCCTCAGAGGGTTGTTAAAGACAATACAAGTAAAGTACTTCAGACATCGTGGCCTGTCTGTAAGCAGAGTCTGGCCCAAATGAGGGAGCCAGTCAAGGGCCTCAGGCTGGGAGGCTGGTAAGGAGGCTCTGGGCTGGGCATGGTCAGGAAAGACTCTAGAAGAGGGGCTTGGACTCCCCTTAAATGAAAACAGAGGTCAGTGGGAAGAGCAAGGGCAGGCCATCTTGCGTGGGTCTGAGACTGGAACTGAGCTAAGAGGAGACAGATTCAGGAGGCTGTGTACTGAGGAGTGATGGGAAGGTGACTGCAGACTGGCGGAGAGGATAGAAGGAAGACTGTAGACTAAGGCCGCTGGAGTTCATTCATCATTCAGCAGACACCACTGAGCACGGTGAATGTTTGCATGGCATGTGCTTTAAGACCTACTGTGTACCAGGTGTGTTACAGGTAGCTGAGCACAAGCTTTTGGGAGAATGGCACACAGCCATTCTGACACACATCCCATTCAGGGATGGGATCCCCGAAGCTGCCCCTTGGGCTGCTGTGGGGGACACCCTCCTGGGGAGTTTGCTTGAACCTAGATTCCAAGAAGAAGAGATATCATACAAGTTTTTTAAATACTTAAAAGCAAAATTTGAATTACGGTGGTGATGTTTCTGCACATTCAGGCTTCCAGAGAAAGTTTCATCCTTCTCAGCTGTTGTTCTTGGTGTGTGTGTTTTCACTCAGATGTGGTCAGAGAACAAAGTAGTGCTGTTATCCCTGAGTCTTTTTGGAGACATTCCTGTGTGGGGAATGGTCAGGGTCATGAGACTCCCACCATTTTGATTTATCCTTTACATTGGTGTTTACAGGACATTCTACATAAGCCAGATATGACTTCCCAGATATTATGGTAAATGGATAATTTTTTAAATGGACAAGTTGAATTGCTGGGGATAGATGGGACAATTCTGAATGAGGTCGAGGAGGTTCCAGTGTGTTAGGGGAAGGTCTGTTTGGCTGCAGCCTGAGTCACACTTGGGAGGTGATAGAGACGAGCCTGGAGGGATAGGTAGGGGCAGAATTGTAGGATGTGGTTTCTGGGTGGGGACCTCTGGATGCAGGGGTCAGCATTGGAGAGATGCCCAGAAGGACCAGGAGCCTGGGACCCCCAGGAATAGGCTCTTTCCTTGAAGAGTGTCTCCAGGTGATCTGTGCTTGGGATGCAGAAAAGCAGAACCTTAGACTCTAATATTGGAAATTGCCTTTGTCTTCCATTTCTACTTTCCACCCAGCGCCTAAACGCTGTCTGCGGAGGACTGTGCCTCACTTCTTACATTTAATGATGCAGCAGGAGGCGTTTCTACTAGGAGGGGTTGCAGAGAGCTTCAGTCATAAGGCCTCAGTCAAGAAGAGATTTCCCTCTCCTCTATTTTGTCTTATGTCACCACCCATGGCTGGAATTGAGCTAGAAGCCCTTTGGTCAGGCTCCTCACTGCAATCAGAGCAGATGGGCTTTTTACGCTTTCATAGAAAGCAGAACATCTGCAGTTCCAGGAGTCATCCAAAAGAAGTTTTTTCTTGCTTGTTATAGACCAAACCCAAAGGGATTTCTTAAGAGTGCAAAGGAGAGAGATGGGGATTCAAGATAAGGGGGTCCTGCTTGAGAGCAAAAGTTTTGAAATTTTGGCCTAAAGAGGCCCTGACGTTTTTTCAGTCCTGACTCACACAGGCAGTGGTATAGCGGGGAGAGCATAGGCTTTGGAATCAGATAGCATTTGTGCATGCTCCATCACTTCAGTGACTCAGATTCTTTGCGACCCCATGGACCATAGCCCGCCAGGTTTCTCTGTCCATGGGATTCTCCAGACAAGAATACTGGAGTGGGTTGCCATGCCCTCCTCCAGGGGATCTTTCTGACTCAGGGATTGAACCCATGTCTCCTGTGTCTCCTGCCTTGCAGATTCTTGACCGCTGAGCCACTGGGGAAGCCCCAGAATCAGACAGACTGAGGTTCAGATGTTAGTGCTGCCTCTGATTAGCTGTGGGACCTTGTGTGACATGTTGTAATCTTTCTGGTCTTCAGTTTCCTTGTCTGCAAAATTGGCCTCGTAGGGCTGGTGAGATAAACAAGTGGAGTAAAGCCCAGAGAAGCTCCTGGTGCCATCCCATGATGCAAATGTTATTTCCCTTCCCCTTCTGCTCCCATCTGACTGTGCATGGACCAGGAGGCAGGGGGATGGACAAACTCCTCTGATACTTCTTTACTGACCACATTCTATGCATTAGGCTCGAGAGACTTAGAAAAAACAGACTTCATCTTTCTCTTGTGGGGTTTTCTGTCTGGTGAAGGAAACAAACCAGTTCACCAAAAAGCAGCCTTTAATGAGCTACAAATTGTGACTGTTGTAATGAAGGAATTGAAGCATCTTTGGGGTGATGGAGTGGGTTCTGTTTAGGCTGGTGAGCAGGAAGACCTCCCTGGGGCAGAGGCCAGCCATGCAGGGAAGGAGGAAAACCATCCAGGCAGAGGGAGCAGCATATGTGATGGCCCTGAGGCTAGAGCGAGTGTAGCCTGTGGGAAACACTAAACGGAGGCTTGTGTAGCTAGGAAGAGTGGCAGGAGCTAAAGTTTGGCCTTGATAAGGTAAGGAATTTGGCTGCGCCAGGTCTTAGTTGCGGCATGCAGGATCTAGTTCCCTAATGAGGGCTTGAACCAGGGCCCCCTGCACCAGGAACCTGGAATCTTAACCATCAGACCACCAGGGAAGTTCTTGAATTTTGTTTTAAGTAAAATGAGAAGCTATTAAGCACGCAAGTGATATGATCCAATTTATTTAAATATTTCTGAGCCTGATACTAGAGAAATTCAGAATTTTTCTCTGCTCAGACTCCTGCACCACAGCCACATGTGGGCAGTCCAGGTCTGTCTCGGTGTGGCTCCCCACCCCCTCACGCAAACCCAGGCAGAGTGTGGAGAGAGTCCAGGCTGGGTCCTCACAGATGTGGGCTTTTCACGGTGCCCACTTCTGTGGTGTGTGGAAAAGCCAAGGCTACCACCTGAGATTCAGTGCTGCCCACTCTAGCACATGCTCCTGTCCCCCATCTTCTACTGGCCGGGAGCCCCTGGCCTGGAGGAGAGGGACACTGAAGCAGGAGGAAGCAGGAATGCCCTCCTTGGAGCGGGTAGGATCAATTTCTGAAGCTGCTGAAGCCCAAATGTGAGTCAGTACAGGGCAAGCCTCCTAGCTTATTCTCATCTCTAATCAAATGTTCAGCTTGATTCTAAGAGGGAAGAAGGTACTGCTAGGTGAAGACCAGAAGTCTGCATTCTGTCATCCATCTGCTCAGGCCAGAAATCCTAAGGGCTGGGGCCTGTGTGTCCTCTCTGGGTTGGGACAGACAGATTTCCCCCCCAACTTCCCAGAATCCTTAAGATGCCCACAGAAAAGGCAAAGATGCTCCGACTTTCCTCCGAGGACCAATCAGGTGGGAGCTTGCAGCTTCCAGCAGCATCTTCTCTCTTATGTGGGCTGAAGCCCTGGACCATGCTGCTGGGCCTGGAGCCTGGAGGAGGGAGGGATCCAAGGACCCCTCAAGCTCCCACCCTGACCTCTCACTCGGTCCCGGGCTGAAGAGAGAGCTTAGGACATAGTGCGAGAGATACACAGTGAGCTGTCTCAGGGAGTGGAATCAGGGCTCCTGGCCCACCAGCTCCCCTGGGACTGAGGTGCTAACGAAACAGCTCTTGACCCTGACCCTGGACTCCCAGCCATTGACGTCAGGGAAGCTGAAAAAATGTAACCTGATTCTCCCCCTCGGGTGGCAGGGGAGGCACACAGGAACGTGGGGAGGGGAAAGAGTGACCAGAAGTCAGGGCCGACCCAGCTTAGGCCAGGACTGGACGAGGGAGAATTCAGTGCTAGGGTGCTCCGGCAGGGGTGGCAGTGGGGGGCGGGCGGGATGTGCTATCTGAGTGAGTGGCCTAAGTCCTTTCTGAAAGCAGTCATCCGGCACTACAGCAACCATCAGGTAAGAGTGGGCTTCTTCCAGACGGGGGAGCTGACACTGGCGTTGCCGCCTGGACACAGGTGACATAGCCATGGACGTGATCGGCAGTACGGCTGCCGTGGGGGTGCATCACCGTCACGAGGGGTTCACATTATGATGCGCATACGCATCCCTGTGTGCATCACCGCCCTGGGGACGAGACTCAGCCTGACCACATCCGGATGCGAGGCAGAGGGACTCCTGTGGCCACGTCAGGGTGGTCTGCACTCTGATGTGTTGGAGGCAGGTGCCAGCTTGGCCTCTGGCTTCCCGCCTCTTCTCACAACCCTGAAGAGATGCAGAGGAGGGCCATCCCCCGGCTGCCACCGTCAGTGACCTCCCTGTCCCGAGATCTGCTGTGGAGGTGCTGGGCCTGGAGCTATAATTCTGCCTTGGGGCTTTCCAGGTGGATTTTCTGATTGAAAATGATGCAGAAAAGGACTATCTCTACGATGTGCTGCGGATGTACCACCAGTAAGTGTGCAGGGTCCAGGTTCCGCGGACCAGCCTGGGTACCTCTATCTTCAGGAAGCCCTGGGATGGGTCGTTCTGAGACAGGACCACTTCCCGCTTGAATCCTGGGGGCGGGGGCGGGGGGGGCGGGGCGGCTCAGGGAGGCCGATGCTCGGTGTTCCTGGGACTCAGGTAGACATGCCATTCACTTGTGTCAGCAAATATTTCCACAGCCCAGGCAGGTCCATGGAGACAGGTCATGAAGACCCTGAGCCTGCCAAGGAGGATGGACTGCATCCTCTGGGCGGTGGCGAACCGTCAAAGGGTTCTGAGAAGGGAGCTTGAGAAGAAGCGAGTCAGCTGGTAGCCAAAAAAGTGCCGGCCCTAGACACTGAGGGTCTGAACGGTGTGAGGTGGAGGCTCCTGCGATATACTGTGAGGGCAGGATTTACAGAGCTCAGCTGCAGCTCGGAGGCGAGAAGCAGGGGTATGAGAAGGCTGGCCACCACCTCACAGAGGTTTCCTGTCTGGAAGGACCCTGGGCTTTGGAACCAGGCAGAGACGAGTGAGGATCCTGCCTCGATTTCATCTGCCTGATGGCTTAGCAACCCCTACCTGGACGGTTTCCTTGGGATACTTAGATGGGAGAACAAACTTTTCTGAGGCACCTGGCCCAGGGTTAGGGGCTCTAAGCTTTTATCCACCCAAGGTCTGGGCCCAGGGGTGGGGACCCAACCCAGGACTGCTTCCTCTGGGAATCCTTGGGTCTCAGAGGTCATGGCTATGGATGAGGCTCCAGGGCCCCTGTGTCTCTGCAGGACCATGGACGTGGCCGTGCTTGTGGGGGACCTGAAGTTGGTCATCAACGAGCCCAGCCGTCTTCCCCTGTTTGATGCCATCAGGCCTCTGATTCCTCTGAAACACCAGGTGGAGTACGACCAGCTGACCCCCCGGCGCTCCAGGTGTGGAACGGAGGGAGCTGCAGGCTGGAGGTGGGGGTGGGAGAGGTTACCCTGGGATGGACAGGGTCGCTCATGAGTGGATGGGGCAGTGCTGGCCATCGGACCAGAGCTGGAGTGTCACTGGCCCCTCCTCCCATGGCAGGAAGCTGAAGGAGGTACGTCTGGACCGGCTGCACCCCGAAGGCCTCGGCCTCAGCGTGCGTGGTGGCCTCGAGTTTGGCTGTGGACTCTTCATCTCCCACCTCATCAAAGGTGGCCAGGCCGACAGCGTCGGGCTCCAGGTGAGTGAGCAGGGCCCAAGAGTCGTGGGCACCAGGCCCTCAGGCTTCCTGTCTCCCCACACTAGGCTGTGTGGTGTAACATGGTCACCTCACCCTTCTGAGCCTTTGGGAGAGGAAAAGGCCGCTGTATCCTGACAGATTGTCCTCAGGCCCGTAGAAGTCTGGCTGCAGGCACTTGTCTGTTTTCAAATTTTAGTTTTTATTGAAGTATAGTTGATTTACAATGTTGTGCTAGTTTCAGGTGTATGCAAAGTGAATCAGTTATACATATAGATTTATCCACTCTTTTTTAGATTCTTTGCCCATATAGACCATTACAGAGTATTGAGTAGTATTCCCTGTGCCATGTAGTAAGTCCTTATTATCCACTTTGTATCTAATAGTGTGCTGCCTGTTTTCTTGAGGAGAGCTGAGAACCTGGCTGCCCTCACCTGCTCTGCACCCACCTCCCTTATGTCTGAAGGAAGAGCATAGTTATGCCTTGACACCTGAACTTCTGGATACATAGCCTTCTCCCTGGACGGGAAAAGGAAATCCTGGGATAGTGCAGTGCTTCAAGCATAGGCTCTGGAGCCAGAATATCCTGGCTTTGCTATTCATTAGCTGGATGCCTTTGGTGAAATTACTGCCTCAGTTTCCTCATCTGTAATATGGGATGACGAACAACCTACCTCATCAGGTTGTTCTGAAAGAATAAATGAATTCACATTACAAAGTACTTGTATCAGTACCTGGCACATAAATGCTATGCATTTGTTTATACAAAACAGCATGTATTTTATGCTCCTTGAATATGTATGACTTCAATTTGTATTTGTGTGTGGGAACACACACACACACACCAATGAAAGGCTGTTACTTGGAGGAGGAACCGGAGTGGATAGGGAATAAAGTGAGAGTGAGATTTTAAGGCTACATCTTTAAGATTGTTTGGCTTTTGAATCATATGAATGTACTATTTTTTTCTAAATGGGCTTTTTATTGAAGTTTAGTTGACTTACAGTGCTGTGCTAATTACTGCTTACAGCAAAGCGACTCAGTTATAAACGTTATACCTTCTTTTTCATCTTCTTTTCCATTACGGCGTATCACTGGATGTTGAATATAGTTCCCTGTGCTATACAGCAGGATCTTGTTTATCCATTCTTTATACACCAGGAAATGCCATGTGCTTGTTAAACAGGCAGAGAGGGAGATTTAATAAGCACCTGTAATGTGCCAGATAACATGCTGACAGCTAGTTCTTTTTATATGCTTCGGCTGGATCATCCCCATTTTACAGAGTTGATAGAAGATCAGGGACTTGACTAGAGTCACACAGCCATTAAGTGGCAGAGCCAGGATTGAACCAGGGTCTCCTGATTGCCAAGCCCAGGGATCTCTCTTCAGCACCCTAGGGTCCCTCCCTTGGGGTCTCCACACCTCAGTGTCGGAGCAGAGATGGGAAGACCTTCAGGTCTCGCTCCTGCCAGAGCCCAGAGCTGTGTTTTTGTATGTCCAGCTAAAAGAGGCCCTCCCACGCCCTCCCCTGAGCTTCCAGCATGTTTGTTATCAACATCCCAATATGGGCTGCCAAGCCAGGGGCTTCAGGGGGCCCGAAGGCTGGTATAAGACACCGAGGAGTGGGAGGTGGAAACTGGGTGCTGACAGACATCGCTTTGTTCTAAATCCCTGTCTCACGGCTCGCTGGGAGCGTCTGAAATTTCAGCCCCTTCATTATCCCTCTCCTGTGCCGCACATTTTCCAGCCCAGAAACGCAGCCAGAGAAAAAACATAATGAGCTCCTCTCTTGGCGTCAGCTGAGCCCTTTCTTTTCTCCCAGGGTGAGCTCTCCTCCTAGGACAAGCCATTTCTCAACGGCGCTTCTGTGCCTGGGGGCGTCGGGGCATTTAGAGTTTTACCTCCCTGCCTGTTTCTCAGGCTTATGAATTATCGACCCTTTCCCAGGTTGATGGATTCATCTCTCCTTTGAGCTGGTCTCCCTCAGATCGTCATTTCACCGTGGCCCTCGCACAAAGGGCCTTTTGCAGGGCTCCATTCAGGGGCAGGAAGGAGAGGAAAGCTGATCCTGCAAGTTGAGCTGGGGAATCATCCCACTGGGGTCCCACAGGTTCCCTTTAGGAACAAGACAGGGAACTTCACTCAGAGGAGCTTGGGGAAAAAGGTCTGCATCCACTCACCTGTCTGGGGTTCATGTTTCTGGAGAGATCCCATGCCTCAGGGTGGCTGGGGAAAGATTCCAAAAGGCAGGGGAGGGGCATGTTCAGACAAGCCTGGCCGAACCAGAGGCCCTGATGATTTGACTTGTGAGTCTGGACTCCAAATGGGGTCCTGGACCCTGCCCTGGAACTCCATCACCGCCCTAGTCTCCCTACTGGAGGTATTTTAGGTTTTTATCCGCGTGTATCCTGTCTGAACCTGCGTCCTCTGCCCTGCACAGCTGGCTGTATGGTCCAGGGCTGGAGAATAATTCTGTGCGCCTTGGCTGTCCCAGCTGGAAAATGGACGGGGTAATCCTTGCCTTCCCTGTGGTCCTCGAGGGCTCTGTCAGGTGGCAAGGATCCAGAGAGGACAGGACGCAGGGAGCTGCAGCCAAGCTTGGCCAGATGCCCTTCTTTCCTGCTCCCAGACAACCAAGAGACAGCAATTGCTGTCTGTCAGGGAGACCTGGCTTCAAATCTCAGCAACACTCTTCACTAGCTGGATGACCTTGAGCAAGTCTCCTCACCTCTCTGAGCCTCAGTCCCCTCACCTTATGAGCAGAAATGCAGGTTGTTGTGAAGAATGGATGTAGGGAGGTCATCCAGCTGTTCTTCCGTGAGACATCCCCAGAAACACAGCGAGTTCTTTAGCAAGCCCCTCCCCTGCCCCAGGTCACCTTTTTGAGCTGCTTGTCACTCATCCCAGGCCCCTGAGAAGACTGGGGTCTGTGTCCAGGTTGGAAGGGAAGTGTTTGGGTGACTCTGGGGCAGGGATGTTGTAGAGGGTAGGAGTTGGCCTACAGGACCCCTGAGAGGCTGTATGCCTGCCCAGTCCTTGTCCCCCCCATGTACTGACAAGCCTCCGAAAGGTCAGGAAATGTGGTGTGAGTTAAGCCTCCAGCTGACCTGTGCTGGTCTCAGACTGGGGAGGGCCTCCACCAACCAGTCCCAGTTCTGCAGCTCATGACCATGACCCTGCACAAACCATCACCTCCGGTTTCAACTGATGTCCTGGCATCCTTCCAGCCTGTGGTTGTTAAATGAGGAACTTCAGGACTGACCCCCAGAGCCAAGGTGCTCGGGAGAGCCCACAGCCGTGTCCAGCAGGGAACTGACTGATGTCATCAGGGATCCGTATCCAGGGCTGGCCCCGCAGGTCCCTGAGCCCCTATCTCTCCCAGTTAATGAGACTAAAGTCCTGAGAAGAGGGGTCTGAGCAGAGAACTTAGAGCTGAGGCCCAACTAATGGTAACAGCAACTATTTATTGGTTATTTACAGTGTGCTAGGCGCTAGCTTGTGTTATATGCTCACTTAATTCTCATGGCATCCACAGTATTTCCCCATTTTACAGATGAGGGAAACTGAGGTTCAAAAAGCTCAGGAGACTTGCCTAAGGTCACACAGCTAACAAAAATAAAAGCAGGGGGTTGAACCCAGGACATCTGATGCTAGAGCCTTGTGTTCATTGCTTTCTTCCAGAAGAGGAATTCAGAGGTCAGGGCCAGGGCAGAGTTAAAATGTTCATTGAGTTTCCAGCGAATGGAACAGAAGAGATCGTGTGTGTCAGTGATGTGAGCTTGAGTCAGGAGTCATGGAAGTTCCTATCCTGACTCAGTTGTGGTGTTGCGGTGCAAGCCTGCTCCTCAGGGTTGGGGGGACAAAGGCCAGGGAAGAACCGCTTGAATCTGGATGAAAGGTTGCCCTTTGCGTGGATTCTAAAACCTGATGGTGCCCCCTGGGTGGAAGTGACACAGAGTGTGGACACCGAGTTCTGACTTTTACCCCCAGTTCTGCTTCCTGCTCTCTGTGCTGCTCACCTCCATCTTGGTTCCCCCATCTGTGAAATGGGCAGAAAGCCTGCTGGGAAGTGCCGCCTGCCCTGGGTATCCTCCAGCTGATGGAGGGTGTGTGGCTGGTGACAAGGCACTGGCCGTGCGCTGCCCAGCGGCCTGATGTGTGTTCTCTCTGCCTGCGGCCAAGGTAGGGGATGAGATCGTCCGGATCAATGGGTATTCCATCTCCTCCTGCACCCATGAGGAGGTCATCAACCTCATCCGCACCAAGAAGACTGTGTCCATCAAAGTGAGACGTGAGTGAGGCCAGGACAAGGGGCTGCTGATGGTAGGGTGGGGTCTGGCAGCTGGTGATACCCAGCTGTGATGGGAGGAAGGAAGGGGAAAGAAGCTATCGTAATCCACCTCCCCTTTCTCCCACAGATATCGGCTTGATCCCTGTGAAGAGGTGAGCAGGACCCTCCTCCGCAGGCAGACTCTCTCCCATGCACTCAGGGTCCTGGGGTCAGCCTGGAGTCTGGTCAGCTCTGCCCCTGGGCCAGTGACAGTGGAGGCTTCAGAGAGGGCAGACTTGGATTCCGGGTCTGGTGCCTTAACCCTCTCTCCCTAATGACCCCTCTTCTACATTCCCATCCCATCAGCTCTCCCGAAGAGCCCCTCAAATGGCAGTACGTGGACCAGTTTGTGTCAGAATCTGGGGTAAGGTCAGCACCGTGGGGGGTGGGTCTGGATGGGGTGGTCTTCCAGGAGGAGCAGCCCGCCTGAAGGAGGGCTTGCTCTAGGGAGGTGCTCTCAGGGGGCTTCACACAGGCTGCCAGCGCATCCAGGATGGCCCTGTGGGCGGTGGCCCAGCCGGTGCAGACACACCCCCCCAGGGCCAGAAGGGCAGTCAGGCTCGCGTGGGAGCAGCAGTGCTCACCCTGGAGGCCTTATGAGCACGGGAGGCCACTTGCACAATGTGGACACCTGGTGACCTCAGCCTCTCCCTCCCCCAGGGCGGGCGGAGCAGCCTGGGCTCCCCCGGCAGCCAGGAAAACAAGGAGAAGAAGGTCTTCATCAGCCTGGTGGGCTCCCGGGGCCTTGGCTGCAGGTGGGTGGCAGGCGCACCCTGGGGCTCGCTCATGGCCAGCCGGCCTCTCACACCGCTCCCCTGCTGCTGCTGAGATTTTTGCCCACTAGTAATGACACTTGTTAGTGCTTCTGAGTTTCACAACAGTCCTGTAGGGCCAGAGGGACAGCTCTATCAGGCTCATTTTACAGAGGAGAAAACTGAGGCCATGTTCCTTTGGTGGGCCCTCAAGTCACGCAAAAGGAGCCTGTTCAGTTGGCCACCTCTGACACAGTTCTCTTGTCACTTATTACTTTGTGACTTCCGTAAGAGGCAGCCAGGGAATTGCCAACAGGCAGAGGGGCTCATGGGACAGCCTTGTTAAGCACACAAGTGCAGCGGTTAGAGGTCTAGGTTCCGGGCCCTGCTCTGACGCCTGTGAGCTCGAGAACCCTGGACTAATTACTTCAGCACTGCAAGCCTCAGCTTTCTCTGTCAATCGGGGGTCATGGTCCCCACCTCACAAGGTTGTTGTGAGAAAGAACGAGATGACAGAGTGAAGCACCAAGCTTAGTGCCTGCCAGGTAGGAAGCATTCTGTAAATATTAGCTATTATTATTTAAGGTATTCTTTTTTCTTTTTTTTGGCCTTGCCACACTGCTTATGGGATCCTAGTTCCCTGACCCTGGGCCCTTGGTAGTGAAAGTGAAGAGTCCTAACCACTGGACTTCCAGGGAATTCCCTAAGTGATTCTTCTTATTTCCTTTCTGTCACATTTATTTAACACTTTTCTGCCAAGCATAAGTGATAAAAAAGAAAGTCCCTCCTTTCTAAGAAATTATAGCTTAATATAGAAGCCAACCACATAAATAGTTAGTACTGAGGGACTCTCATGCAAGCATGGAAAATATTGTCTACTCTGTGCTGTCTCTAATCAATTAGTGGTGGCTGCCACCCTGAAGTACTATTTTGAAAATAACTTTAAGGCCGCATCTAGGCTCAGGTAGAGGAATGTTTGATTAGTGATGTCTGCCACAGACCTGGGAGGGGAGGATAACAGCGCAAACGCCTTCCTTGCTGTAGGTGTTTTAGGAGCATTGGGAAGGGAGCAACAAGCTTAGTCTTGAGAGAGAATAAGGGGTTTGGTTAAAACCATGAGGAGAAGATAGCATTTGAGTCTTAAAGAATGCATTGGAAAATGCTAGAAAAAAAGAAGAAACAGCATCTGCATGTTGGATGAGAGGTTGGGTGTGGGGAGTTAGAAGTAGCTTCCTGTAGTTATTGCCCCAGGACTGGTAGACAGAAGTTGAGGAGGTAGATGGCAGAGGACTTGGGTACTGAGGGCACAGGGGACCTGGACACACAAGCAGATGGGGCAGGACATTGAATGAGCAAGCACTTTGGAGCAGAGGCTCACCTACACCTCCCATCTCTCCCACAGCATTTCCAGCGGCCCCATCCAGAAACCTGGCATCTTCATCAGCCATGTGAAGCCTGGCTCCCTGTCTGCTGAGGTGGGGTTGGAGGTGAGTGACCCTGGGCCTGCTCCAGGGGGGCCCCCCAGGGATGTGGGGTTGGACTGTGATCTCATAGGGATGGAGCACGTGCTTTCCCACACAGCCCTTTCTCGACACTCACTGGCTGATGATTCCTGTTAATCCCTCGAAGGGAAGGCTTCACAGGGGGGGTGACATTCGACCCTTTCTACAGCCCTTCTCCAGCTCTAGGATCCTTTGGTCCTGAGCTTGGGAATGTAGTAACAATAATCTGAATTGACATTCATTGAGTGATTACTGGATTGGACATTGTTCTAAGCCCTTTAAAATGTATGAGAACTCTGAGAACTAGGTACTATCATTAGCCTCATTTTGCAAATGAGGAAACCAAGACCCAGAGAAAGTATGTGACTTTCCCAAGATCAAGTACTTGGTAAGGCAGGGCTGGGATTCAACCCTCGGTGGTCTGATGCTAAAACAAGAACTTTTAACCTCTTCTTTAGACAAATTACTTCCTTTTTCTGTGCTTCAGAAAAAGGATCCTGTAAAATGGGAGTAATAGTTTTCCTTCTAGGGTCATTGTGTAGATTAAATGAACTAACACATATACTTCAAACTGTGTCTGATACATAGGGAGGGATCAATTAATACTAGCTATTATACTAATTATTATTGATTCCACACAGAATCTACTGTATGAGAATCTTAAAGGCTCCTATGCCTACAAACTGAGATTTTTTAAGCAAATGCATAAATTCAACCAAAGGAATGAACCTTTATTGGTGTAATATTTGAAAGAGATAGAGAATGGAGGGGCTCTGGGAGGACCCCGTTGGAACGCTGCTCATTGGAAAGAGTTGAGGCGCCGCTACTTGAAGATCCAGTGTCTGATACTGGCCTCCAGGGGGAGCCCTTCCAACAGAAAAAGTGTCCAGATAATACAAGTACACTGATGCCTCTCTGTTTCTCCCCCAGACAGGGGACCAGATTGTTGAAGTCAATGGCATCGACTTCTCCAACCTGGACCACAAGGAGGTGAGATGTGGGGTTTTCACCTGCCGGCCATGATGAGCCGCTCTGCCCTCCTCTTTCCACCCTCCTCTCCCTTGCCGCAGTGTTTGAACCCTTCTGTGCTCCCCAGAGGCCTCGATTGCTCTGGTCTGTCAGGCCTCTGCTGACTGTCTGTCTGTCCCCTGTAGGCCGTGAACGTGCTGAAGAGTAGCCGCAGCCTGACCATCTCCATCGTAGCTGGAGCTGTAAGTCCAGAACAAGCTAGCGGGGGCCCCACGACCCCTACCTGCAGCCCAGCTCCTCAGACCCCTGGTCTCCGACACACTCTCCTGGCCCGGGGGTCTCTGTCCCTGAAGCTCTGATAGCTGATGGGAAGACCCCTGCCCAGCCAGAAATTAAGGTCACAGAGAACAGCAGCCACATGCCTGACATGGAGGGCCATAGTGATGAGAAGACAACCCACATCTTGGCCCCCCAAAGCTCTGGCTCTGTACTTCTAGGCTCCCCGGGGACTGAGCAAAGGGCCTGTTTTCTCCCCACAAGGGCCGGGAGCTGTTTATGACAGACCGGGAGCGGCTAGCGGAGGTTCGGCAGCGCGAGCTGCAGCGGCAGGAGCTCCTGATGCAGAAGCGGCTGGCGATGGAATCCAACAAAATCCTCCAGGAGCAGCAGGAGATGGAGAGGCAGTGAGTGTGGTCAGCCAGGGTGCCCCCTCCCAGCCCTCCCAGGCCCTGTACCATCCCCCCTGCTTTGCTTCCTGTTGGCTGCGTCCTGAGCTGACTTTCCCCCTGAGGCCTGTCCTCAGACCAGATGGGTTCAGTGATGCTCAGCGCGCGTATCCCCTGCCTCCAGACCACTGGGCGTCACCCTCTTTAACAAGGAAACCCCCTGATTTCCAAGACTCAGGAATATGGAAAATGAGGATGCTACTAGCAGTAGCTAACATTTGTCAAGTACCAACCATGCAGCTGACTTTGCGTGAGGGCCTTGTTTATGTACCTGAACTGAATTCCCATAATAACTGAGAAAGATACATGGTTATTAACCCGTTTTACAGGTGAGCATACTGAGACTCAGAGAGGTTACACCACTCGTGTACCAAGTCAGATATGGCTAAGCTGTGGAATTCACACCCTGGCAGTTTGGCCACCCGATCTGTGGTGGTTAAGAACTGTCCCCCACCAACCCCAGAGTGGCTGGGATGATGATTGAGAATAAGTGGAGCTAGCAATTCATAACTCAAAAACCATTGTCAAAATTCCAGTCTACCTCCGTTCTACAAGCATAGTAAGAATTTGGGAAAGGAAGGTGGACAGGATCTTTCCATCTCTCCCATCACAGAATTAGCCTGGAGAACCACCCTGGCCTTGGTTAGCAGCCTAGGATTGCTTCTGGGGTCTGGGGCCCTCCTCTGAGAGGACCTCACTCAGTCACTTCCTCTTGGTGTTTAGAGGTGGCTGCATGGCAACGTGGCCTGCCCTGAATGGCCTTCAGTCCCCTGCAGAGGAGCATCTCTGCTCAGCAGTGCCAAGCAAAACCACACAGACTTTTTTGGGACCCAGACTTTTTTGGACCCACTTCCCCAGCATCTGCATTTGGTCCAGCCATCCTTGGAAAGGAGCCTGAAAGAAATATTTAAAGCTTTTTCTCAAATCAGAGATTAGCTACAAGGAAGAGTTAACTTCTCTTACATCGACTCTGGCATGCCAACTTGCTTTTGTGTTTCAGAAGGAAAAAGGAAATTGCCCAGAAGGCAGCAGAGGAGAATGAGAGATACCGGAAGGAGATGGAACAGTGAGTGCCTTGGCCCCACGTGTCTGCACGCACACGTCTGTGTGTGGACGTGAGTGTGCTCGCAGGAGTGTGGCCCCAGAGGCCACTTCCAGGCCCAGTTTACCTTCTCCCCTGGTGGAACATCCTTTGTAGCCATTCCATAATGTATGAAATAATATATGTAGCCATTCCAAATTCCATAATTTGTAGCCATTCCATAATCCTAGTAATGGGTCTTACTAGGTGGCAGTGACTGGAACATGGTTTTGTCACTGCCAGGGTGGCCTTCCCACTTGATTTAGAATACAAGTGCCAGGGACTCGGGTCCTTCACCACAACTGGAACCACACGGCTTCTCCCCAGGGTGGTTGGGGTCCCCCAGTAGGCAGAAGGCGGGCCTGTGAAGGTTGTGACTCCAGTCACAGGCGTGGGAATCTTATTTCAGGATCGTGGAGGAGGAAGAGAAGTTCAGGAAGCAATGGGAAGAAGACTGGGGCTCAAAGGAACAGCTGCGGTCACCTAAAACCATCACCGCCGAGGTGCACCCAATACCCCTTCGCAAGCCAAAGTGTATGTATCATGTGCTGACAGGAGAGGGCTTCTTCCAGGGGCCTGGGGGTGTCTCGACAAAGGTACAGGTCTCCCTACACCTACACCACCTGCCCAGGCCAATCAGCCATGGCTGTCTTCATGGAGGGGCAGCCATGTGCAGGGGCTGTCTGCCAGCGTGTTGGGATGGGTGGAGTCTGCCTGCCTTCCTTGTCCTGGGGCCTGCTGCCCGGCTCTGCCCCATGACCCAGACTCCGGCATGTGCCCTTGGACCTCTGAAGAGGGACTGGAGAGCAGTGGCAAAAGCGGGAACAGCTCAGGGATGATCATCTTCGTGTGTTGGGTGTCACGTCCTCTTTTTGCTGCGTTCTAAACTGGGGCTGTGGTAAAACAGTGGTAAGAAAAAGCAGAAGGGATTCATGTGAGAGAAGGACTCTGTGATCCAAGGCTGATGGGTAGCTGTGGGAGGAGCTTCCTGGGAGCACCCCTACCACCTGCACCCCTGTGCATGGACCACAGTCATGCCACTCCAAGGGCGGAGTTGGGGAGAGAACTGTGCGACCCTCCGAGGCACCATCCTGGGGCATCAGCAGCCTCTACCCTTCCCATCTTTCCTCATCTGTCTTATGATCCCACGTCCACTTTGAGTCCAGGCCCCCACCAACCGCTCGCCTGCCCACCTGCTCTCCAACTCAGCTCCCAGGATGTCATGTCCCTTCCAGGGGCAGAGGAAGGGGTTCAGCCTCAGTGCTTCTCCCGTGGGCTAGTGGTGGGGAGTCAGGAGCGATGCAGTGTGGGGGCCGTGGCGGTCACAGGTCCAGGATTCCTGGCTGGGCCTTCACTCTGACTTTCCAGCTGTTTTGATTTGTACCTGACATGGGGCAGAATCTATTCCAGCTGACTGTGCTCAGCTGACCTGGGATCCTCCAGATGTGGGGTTGAATCTGCATCCGAGAACCACGGTTCCCCCACTTCTGCTGTGCACCAGCCATATGGGATCTTGTGATGGGGTCCAGACAGCTGTGGCCCCAACTGTGGATCATACTTGATCCCTGGAGGGACGTCACCTTGCCAGCACAGGCCACTTGGGTCCACAAGAGGTGCAGGGCGTCTGGATAGTTCCATGCCGCCCTTCCTGGGGGCAGGGCAAACAGCCCCCAGCACATTCCTTACTGGCACCAGGGCGGTGTCATCTCGGGTCCTCTCCCAAGGACAAAGCACGCTGTCATCAGCCACCCCATGACATTTGGTGTTAGTTGAGCTAAATTCTCAGTGAATAATCAGTGTTTTAGACAGGGAGCTAATTTGCTCTTAGGAGTGAAATAGGAGCTTCCAAAGGAGAGGAATCAATTTTAATTGCTTCTTATGAAAGGAATCCTAGTCAATTTAGTACCTTCCTAGAAACTGGATCTGGGCTTGAGAGCAAACACACCCTTTAAGGGACTGTAGAAAATAAAAACCCTTTCTCTAGCTATTTATTCACTGCTTTTAACCCAAATCAATCTTCTCGAATGAAAGGAGCAGGAACTTTCCCTTTGCTCGAGATATAAGTGTTTTCTCAGGGGACCCCGGGAAGCACGTGACTGATGACCAGGGCCTGCCAGCTGAGCTGAGGTGGCTACACCTCCGTCCACCTCCGTTTGCATCGGCAGTTTAATTCTGCTTTGGAGATTGGTCAGGAAATACATTGAGGCCTCTGAGCCAGCCCGATTCCTGCCTCTTGCCCATTGCTGGGAGGTTGGGATGCTGTCTTCTTGAGCTGATGGAACTAGGCTGCAGCCTGCCCCTCCCTGACCACTCTTCAATTTGGGGGACCAGTCAGCTGACAGGTTATTTATCTGACTCAAGTATCTGCCTATGTGGACCCTGCATTTCTGAACAGACAGGAAAGAGCGAGGAACATCTCTTGCCTGGAAAATAAAGCAGTTCATCCTAATTATCCACCCTGATCTCCTCCCCACCCCCTGTCTCAGGGATCTGGCTGCCTACCCATGACTGACCCAGGAGAACCCCAACATTACATGGAGTCCTCCAAGCCAGAACATGCCATCACAGAGGCCCCAAAATAGCTTTCCTTAGCAAAAGCAACAGGGAGCAGAGGGGTATTTAAGGATCCCAGAGCTGGAAGAAGGTTTGAGAGATAAAGAAGTTTAAATAAGAGCTTTCTAGCCATCTCTCCCCATCAAGGACCCCATCTGGTAGCCCCTCCCCCACCCCACCCCCGTTAGACACCATGGTTTAGAAGCTGAGTTTTTTTCCTACCAAACTATTAAGTCATCCTTTTGTGTTCATTGTTTCATTAAGTAATCCCTCTTATTAGCAAGAAAGCAAGTGTTTCACTGTGGAGTAAATATAAACTGAGCCAAAAGCAAAGGAACTTATTAATACTTATAACCTTTTCCTTTGTTAATGGGCAAGTTCTTCTCATTGATATTTTGAAATATTAATAAACAGCTCATAACAGACTCAAATATTCCAGGGCCCCAGGGAGGCCAGAGTCTGGGTTAGAAACCACTGGAACGGATGGTTTGGTGTTCTCCACATTAGGTCAAAATCCATGTCTTCCTAACTACTTTTACTCCTTGATATCTCCTCACTTCCTTAAGATTCCAGCTTTCATCTGCTGCCCATCCACACAGTTCTGACATCCCCTGGGGACCCAGAGCTCCCAGGGTGATCAGAAGAAGCAGGGAGGATCTGTTCTACCATTGCAGGCCCTTGGTAAATACTCAGGTGTTCCCGTCATCAGCACCACCCCTCCTGTGTCAACCAAATACCTTGCACAATCGTTCTCATGCTGCCGTCAGATCAGATTAGCCCCATGTACAGATAGAGAAATGAGAGCTTCTAAGGCTGAAAGTGCTGCACGCACCATCCCACAGCAAGAAACCTTTGTTCTGGGTTCCTGAGCCCTGTTCCTGCCCCTGACCTCCCAGCTCTCCCATGGAATAAGCTGGTCACAGGCCCCCAGGCTCCCCCAATCACCTCTGGCCCCTTGGTCTTCCAAGTCCCTCTTGGTTCACCAGCTTCCTCCTCTTTTCCTGGGTAGATGATCTGGGTGTGGACCCCGAGTTTGACCCAGCAGATGACCTGGATGGAGGCACGGACAAGCGGGGAGAGCAGGTTTGCGGCCCCTGCTTCGCTCCCTGGCCTTGCTGCTCTGCTTGCCTTGCCTGCTTCTTCCTGCCAGCCCTGCATACTCTCAGCTCTGCGGGCCCAGTACGTGGTGGGGACTCCTGGAGTCTCGGAAGTTCCTCCAAGTCCCCGGCTTGGTCCAAGCACTGCCCACAAAACCTTGAGGAAAAGACTTGTGCCCGGGCTGAAATGTCAGCTGGAACTGCTCATTCAAACATTTAATACCCCACAGGCCCAGGTTCCTCCTCTGGTGCCCTGGCCTCTCCCCTCGGGCCCTCTAGACCTCCCCAACATCCAGCAACTAAGAGGGGAGTGCTGGCTCCAGCAAGGCGCTTTCTAGATCCTGTTCCAGAATTCAGGCTGGTCAAGTGGGTTGTTAAGCCATCACCACTGGCCAGGGAGCTTTAGCCTTGAGATATTAGCCCATCCTTCATGCTGCTGTTGGGGAAGGCAGGGGGCTGTGGATCTGGCCTGGGTGGGGATATGCTTTTCTGGGGACAATTCTTCTGCCCACTGCTGCCTGAGCATCCTTCCCAGGGCTGACCCCCTCCCCCCACCCCACAGGGTCTCCTCTTGCAATGTTAAAACCTGAGGACATGGACCACACTGTGAGGCAAGACAGTTTTGTCCTGTCTGACGGTTGTTCTAGGCAGAGACCCAGGCTCCCTTTTGTTTGGGGTTGTTTTTTGGATGAAGGGACCCGACGCCGGTTAGGAGAGGCCTCACTCAATGGGGCTTTGTGTTCGCAGACTGTGGCTATGATGGGGAAAAGCTCATCCTTCTACAAGGGGCTTTGTCTTGGACTTTCTGGCACTGACTTCTGAAGCCAGTGTCCGGGGGAGGCAGTTGACAGCGGCCCAGGGCCTGGGAATCGGGCCGTTTCTCGGGTTATCTTGGGCCCGCTTTACAACCTGGGTGAGGCCAGGTAAGCGGCGAGTCAGGCAGAGGGTGCGGTTCGGCTATTGGATTTGCCGGGGCTGCTTTCATCTCAAAGCTGCACGTTCTTTGGGAACCCAGCTCCTGGCTGCTGCCCGTGGATGCCCTGGTTAAGCTGATCGGCATCTCATCGCTTTGTTCTCTGTGTTCTTATAGCCTTTGGCTGGTTTTATCGTTACGATGGCAAATTCCCAACCATTCGGAAGGTAGGCCAGGACTGAGTGCTGCTGGCCGCTGAGTTTGCTGTGGGTTTTGACCTTTCCCCTTGTTTCTTTGCCTGTTGCCTCTCAACAGTGTGACCAGCTGTTTACTGGGGTGGCTAACCCCCTCTGTGCCTCTCTGATGGCTGATGTCACAGGATAGGGCGCTGTCACAGAGGCACCGTGGGGGAAGTATGCACAGGCGGAGACCTGCCCAGGTACCATCAGGCTCCGCTGGGTCAGCACCAGGCCCACTGGGCACTGGGCAGGGCAGAGCCATGGCAGGAATCTGCTTTGTTTCTCTGTCAAGTAGAACCAGAGGCTAAGAGCAGAAGCCAAGGTCAGACAGAGTAAAAAATCCAATTGGGTGCATGCAGGACAGGTTATGAGGCTGACTGCACCAGACACAGACTGGCTCCAGGGTGGGGATTTTTCTGCCTCAGGCTGGATTCAAAGTCTCACCAACCCTAGCTCTATCCTAGAAATTTCCCTGCATGTGCCCAGGATAATGCATTTTTCTGGCCTCTGGGGCCTTGAATTTTCTCTCTAAATCTTATTCCTGTATCTCCAGACCCCATAAAGCTCCCTTTTTTTTTTTTTTCCTAAATCACTTTGGCATTTGATTATGAAAATGCTGCTGTTAATATTTGTAGATTGGACATTCAGAATGACTTGGTATTTGGAAATCAGGCATCAACATAAATCTGGGTGAACTAATTTAGGTGTTATCATTCGACTGGCTCTTTCTGGCAGGATGTCAGTTCCCTAGAAACCAAAGCACTGGCAGCTGGGTGACCTTGATGATATGTAACATCTCCCTACCTGGAAAATGGGAATATCTGATGTGCTGGAAACAACCACCCCCTTCCTGTAACATGGTACTGTTAAGATAATAGATGTCTGTATTACCCTTGACAGGGGTAAATGTCTTTACCTAGGAGCACAGATAATGATCTGTATCTCATTGAATAAGCACAACAGAGCAACTCAGGGGATCCCTCTTTACACTGCCCCCCTCCCAGAAAGGTCTTGGTCTCATGGGCTGTCCTTTTCATCTTACAGGCTGACTCTATGGCTTATGATATTTCATTGGGTTCAATTTCTAATTCTTCTCTATATACTATCTCTACCAGACAGGGTAACACACATGCCCACACACACAGAGGATTTTACTTGAAAAAACAATAAAAGGAGATGTACAGGTAAATTCTTTTCCAAGCACTAAACTAGGTAAATGTAAAAGAATTAGTGTCTCCTTCACACACACCTCCCATCAGAAATCGCAGCACTTGAGAATCGCTGTTGGCAAAGAGGAAAGCCTGTTTTCCTCTACCCTTTAGTCTAGTCATTCCAGAAATCGCTAGTGTTTTGGTTTTCATTTCATTTCCAAAAGAGAGAAAAATCACGTGAAGGTAGAGGCAAGAGCACACCCCTCCCTTCCATCTGCCTGTCCTCTCAGTCTGGACCAGAAGGAGTATTTGCAGTGACTTTGACTGACCACTAAAGGACAACAGAATTATGTCCCTCATGCTGACTCTGAAAATCCACTGACACTTTTTTTCTAGAGTTATGTGAGATGCTTTGTCTCCAAGCAGCTAGAACCAAGTCCCCAGGTATTACAAGTGGCCTTCGATGGCCGTGGTCAGCAATGCACAAAATTCCTCTTATTTGAAAAGATAACTATTCAGAGTCTTCCTGGGCCCTCTGGGGCTCATGGAGCCCAGGCCTATGGCCTCACAAAGTCTATTCCGGTGCCCGAAGGCTTTGTTGTTCTTACTGAGTCCTTTCCCCAGGACCGCTTGAGTAAATTATGCAGACCAACCCTACTGGTTGGAGCCTGCCGTCTGGCAAGAGAGGCAGATTCACACACAGCTAAGTAACCCATATGGAAAAGGCTACTATGAGACCAGTACGCGATGCTATGGGGCAGCTTGCCTTTCTGCTTCAGTAAGCAGGTGCTCTTTTCTTGGAAATGAGACAGAAACTGTCACATCTCCCTCCCCACCCAGGAGTCCTAGCTCTAAAATCTTAACACTGATGTTTTTTTTAAAAAAAAGACAACAACAGTAGAATGGCCATGCCTATTATGATGGTCCCTGTGGGAGGTCATGCCCTTAGTCTAGCAAGCTGCCATTGGGCAGAATGGTTCTGACTCCTCTTGGGGAGTTGTCTGAATTAATAATGTGATGATAGAGATTCATCTATCAACTGAGCCAAGAGTCTAGTGAACAAGGTAAGAAGGAACCAAGCAGGGCTCTGAAGCAGTGAAAACCATTTTCTCAAGTGGCTCATAGACTGCTCTGAGGGTGGGGCCCCCATCTGCTAGATGGGGGACCATCTCCAAAGCACCTGTGCACAGAGTTGGGGGTTGTCTTTAGGAAGGGAGACAGAATGACTCAGTCACAGGTCCATAATGATCCATCAGGCCCCTCTAGCTGTGGACAAAGTTGTGTGTCCATTGCTGGGAAACTCAATTTCTCATTCCTGGCCTTGAATGATGGGATGATTCGGGAGTTCTGAGAGCAGGCCCCACCCAGGAAGGCCTGGGAGGGTGGGGGTGAGTTCAGCGAACATGCAGGCTTCCTCCTTCCCTGGAGAGTTGATGCTGTCTCCTGGCCCCTGTCCTCCATGCTGCACGAGGGGCCGACACTCCCTCTTGCCATGCTTCCCTTGCCGCCAGCTCGTCAGGGTGCAGTGGGGAAACTGTGGGACCTGGAAGACTCTAGTCCAAATTCTGGCATCACCACTTACTAGATGTTTGACACCAGGCAAGGGACTTCACCTCTGCTTCTCGGCTCCTTCATCAAGAGAAGGGAGATAATACCTATGGATGGGATTGACCCTGGGTCTTCTGCGCTGCAGGCAGATTCTTTACCATCTGAGCCACCAGCGAAGCCCCATGGATAGGATAAGCAATGTAAACCTCTTGGTACACAGGCAGTCCATAAGTCTTAACTCTCTTCCTTCTTTACTCCTCAGCTTCCCTGCAAGCCCATGGGAGAAGCAGCTAGGAAAGCAGACTTTGTGGTCTAATTCAAACAGGAAAAAGAAGTCTGTTTGCCCTCCACTTCCCTCCCCCAATCCTCTGGAACCCTGATGGCCAGTGAAGAACACTTGGGCCATCCTTCCTACCTGCCCCTCCACACCAATTCCCAGTCATATAGTTTCTAACTAGTCCACCTAGTTCAGAAGAAACAGTGGGTTTGGACTCTGAAGGAGGAAATGGTCTGGAGTTTAAGCAGCAGGACAAAATCTGATGTCCTTGGCTCTGGGCTTCCAGGTCTGAGGCTGACACCCTTCTCCTCTAGCTCAGGATAGAGGATCTCTGTAAATGAGGTTTAGCCAGCTGTCCCAGATTTTCTCTAGATTCTACCAGGATGCATCTGTGTTGTCTGAACATCCAGATAATGGAGAAGGCCTATGCCCAGACACTGGGAAATAAATACAGTGCCTTTTTTAAATACAGCACTTGGAAGCTTACAAAATGCTTTCATAGATGTCACTTCATTGGCTCTAGATGGCAAACCTGTGGGGCAGGTATTTCCCCCATTCTGGAGGTGAGATAAACCAGGCCCAGAGAGGTTAAGGAGCCTAGCCAAGGTCACACAGCTTGTTAGTGAACTAGTAAGCCAGTTCTTCTGACCGGCATAGGAAGTGTGTCTCACTCTGCGATGGGTAGCAGCGTCCTGCCTGCTAAACCTGAAGCCCAGTGCCCAGTGCCCAGTGTGATTGAGCAGACCTAGGAGAGGGACTCATGGGAGGGAGGTGCCTGCTGTTGTCTGAATGCCCTGTTTGCTGTGCTGTGCCAGTGTCAACAATGCCTTGTAACCCTTGTCATATAAACAATGCCACATCTGCTCAGAAAGGAAAGGATAAGAAGAAAGCCAAGTATGATAGCCTTCAGGAGTTGAGAAAGAATAAGAAGGAACTGGAGTTTGAGCAGAAGCTTTACAAAGAGAAAGAGGAAATGCTGGAGAAGGAAAAGCAACTGAAGATCAACCGGCTGGCCCAGGAGGTATGACGTGTCCTGCTCTGAGGCCAGGGAGCATCCCTGGGACAGTTTGGTTGGTCCCCACCATGCTCTCAGGAAATCAGCTAGAGTAGCTGTTTCCAGATGGAGTCTGAGGATGGAGTGAGCCCAGCCCCCTCCCCAGGCTGGAGGGTGAGATCTTCCCACCTCCCCAGAGTGAGACTAGCTTCTGGCTAAGGTGTGTATGTTTGGGGAGACTGCTCAGGAGCTGGCCTCTCTGCCCAGACTGTGGGTCTCAGGTTGGTCTCCTTGCACATGGCTAGAGGTCTGTGTCTGCCCTCAACCCCCACTCCCACCAAACTGAGTGCAAGTCTAGGCCTCTCCTCCTTGGTATGGCTGTAAGGCTGGCCTCCCTGTAAGGCTGGCCTCCCTGTTCAGGGTTTGAGTCTGAGGCTAACCCTTCTGCCCAGACTGTAGATCTGAAGTTAGCCTTCTACTCACCTGTCATTAGATCTGGGTCAGTTTGAGCCCCACCTCCATCAACAACTCAGGTTATGCTTCTCTTTAAAGCTTCTGTGAATCAGAATGCCAAGCTGATTAGATTACAAAGCCAGAGAAGTCCTGGAAAATGTGAAGTGCATTAGATTTGACATTAGAACAAATTAGCTACAGAATTAAAGATAACATTGAACTTGTGCTCCTAAGGACAAGACAGCCTGGAATGAGGGGGAAAAGAAACAAGCAGTAAAGCTGGACTCTTGGAATGTGCCTACAAAAGGACCATTTTTGGAGAATCCTAAGAGCCTCAGAGTTGGTGGGAATCCTAAAGACAGCTAATCTCATGCAAGGCATAAGCCCCTTCTTGAATTTTGCCTACACCTGCTGTAAGCTAACACCCCAACACCTCTCTCCCTTATTTCCCCTCTGCTGGGGCCAGGTGGAACAAGCCTGGGACTTTTTCTAGGTAGTTGACACATTCAGCAGTACTCTGGGTGTTTAAGAAGTGCTTCTGAACTATTGACTTGAGTGTGCTGTCCACGTGTGACTCAATGTGTTCTCCGTCCTCTCCATTTTGCGCTGGCCTTGGGTCCCAGGTATCTGAGACAGAGCGGGAAGACCTTGAGGAGTCGGAAAAGATTCAGTATTGGGTGGAAAGGCTCTGTCAGACACGCCTTGAGCAGATTTCCTCTGCTGATAATGAGATATCAGAGGTAACAGAGCCCTTCCCAGAGCGTTTCTGTCCACATAGACCCTCCTGCTGCCTTTGACACCACCCACCCTGGGGATGGCGGGAGGTGGCATGTCCCCATGCTAGGGAGGCAGCCTGGCCACTGAGAAGCTTCACCCTCCAGGGCTGCTGACCAGCCCACTCCATGCGCCCGTCTTGAGGAGGGAGATGTGTCTGTATTTCTGGGCTTATTTCCAGAGTGACCGCTAAGTCCCAGCTCATCTGAGATGATCCGTTAGGCCTGCTGTCCGGGCGTAATTATTGAGAGTGTATTTTTCCCTGTCATGTGCGTTCCAGTTTAGATGATGAATTATATGGTTGCCTTTTCATCACTCGCATGTGTTTTGGTGCCCCCTACTGGCCACCTGGTGTGGGATCCGCTGGGCACCCAGGTGGCAGAGAATTGACCACCCCTCCCGCTTCCAAGGTTCGGGTTTCAAGGGTGGTGGGTCTCCAGCAGCAAGAGAAACAGATGAGCGTTAGACGGTGTATCGTGAAGTGGGGCGCTCGCCCGTGACAGAACTTCCTTGCCACCCCCAGATGACCACAGGGCCCCCGCCTCCCCCACCCTCTGTGTCTCCTCTGGCCCCGCCCCTGAGGCGCTTCGCAGGCGGGCTGCACCTTCACACCACGGACCTGGATGACATCCCCCTGGACATGTTCTACTATCCCCCCAAGACCGCCTCTGCCTTGCCTGTCATGCCTCACCCTCCACCCTCCAACCCACCCTCCAAGGTCCCCGCGCCCCCTGTCCTGCCCTCATCAGGCCGCGTGAGTGCCTCTTCCTCGCCCTGGGTGCAGCGCACTCCACCCCCCATCCCCATCCCTCCCCCACCCTCCATTCCCACCCAAGACCTCACTCCCACCCGCCCGCTGCCCTCGGCGCTGGAAGAAGCGCTGGGCAACCACCCCTTCCGCGCTGGGGAGACAGGAGATCCAGCAGAGAACTGGGAGGCCAAGAACCACAGTGGGAAGCCTGCCAACTCTCCTGTCCCCGATCGGAGCTTCCCACCCGCCCAGAAGGTACTGCCTCTGTTCTGCATGCAGTGCAGGGAAGCAGGAAGAGTGGGCCGGGCTGCTGTTTCCCACGCCCTCCTCTGCTCCTGCATGTGCAGATGGGAGGAAACACCACCCCAGCCCCTGTTCCAGGAACTGGCTCCCCAGCCTGCAGTTGTGGACTTCCTGCGTGCGTATGGCTTCTGCTGATTTTGAAGTGCTGCATGGTATGGTGAATTGCCTGTGATACTTGGGATGAGCAAGTTGATTGTTCTCTCTGCTCCTCTTGGCTAGTACCAGCTGGTAACCTTCACTGTAGCACTTGCAAGGCTGTGTTAATGAAGAGCCAGAGCTCTATTTATATGCCAGGTAGTTGTTTCTTGATATTAGCTCAGAAAGCCTTGAATGTGGTGAATGAATCCTCTGTTTAACAGGGGAGCAGTGTTAGACTCTGTAAATGAGGTGATAACACTGTCCACTGCAGTATTAAGACATTACCATGCTATTTTCTACAACACTAGCCAACTATATTAGCTTGAAGCATAATACCCAGAAATTTCTGTCCAACTGCCAGCTATGGAAAAAAATGAAAATGGATAGTTCCTAGAAAGCTCCAAATTTGCAACTAAAAGATTAGGGACCTTTTTCTTGGATGTCAGCAGGCAGAACAGTGATCTTTCTCAAAAAGACATATTCCTCATTAATTGTTCTTTAGCCAAAGACTAAGAGGCAATCCATAGTGAAGACACAGAGCTTTGTTCCCTGGGAGGGAAAAACAAAATATTTCTCTGCTCCAGTAGCTGTAAGGGAAGACTTCAGTCAGAACTACAGCTGCTCATGTTGACTAAGAGTGGGGTTTGAGGGCAGGGTAGTCAGTAGTACCTGATCAGCTATTTTTATTAACCTTTGCTGCATGGGTTTGGGTTCCTGCATGAAGTGCAGACTAAGCATCTCATTCGGGAGTGCTTGGAGGAAGGAATTTGGGAACGAAGAAAGTGCCAGATGCTGACAAGGCTGCAACTGCCAGCAGGAGCCTCTCAGAGGGACTCCCAGTGGGGTCCTGAGCCCCGAGCCCTGACGGAAGTCTGGCATTCCAAGGATGTCTTGCCCCCAGGCCCAGCCAGAGCAGGTTTGCAGGAGGCTGAGTGAGTCTGGCACAGAAGCCAACATCCTTCTTGAGAGGGGCCCCCACCAAGAGGGGCAGCAGCTTTCCCTCAAAGAATTCAACTCAGTAATCAACTGAGCACCTTCCCTGTGCTTCTGTGTCGGGGCCATGGCAGCAGGGTGCAGGGAGCAGAGCTGAAGACAGCACAGAGACAGTTGGCACACTTGTGCTCTCCAGGACTTTGCCAGCTAAAGGATTAACAGCTGACCAGGCAGGAATCAGCTATAACAGCAGCACAGGCTAGGTGCTGTGGGAGGGATTCATTCTGATGGGAGGTTGACGGCACCTCTTTAGAGTTGAGCCTTGGGGGATAGTAATACATGTAGGATGGGAGAAGGCTATTGCAGGTGCCATGGACATAACAATGGCAAGAAGGAACTACCCAGGTTTGAATCCTGGCTCAGTCGCTGGCTCTATGACTTTGGGCATGCATTGCTTCATCTGTCTGAGCCTGGGTTTCCTCATCTATAAAATAGGAATGCTAATGACACCTACTTATTATGAGGATCAAATGAATTAATACATGAACTCATTCTAAGTTAATAATTGGAGCACATAGGAGGTGCTCAATAGACATTACCTATGATCAGTGACAGATCAGGGTACAAGAAAATTAGGGTAAAGCTGCAACCATGAGATTAGAGGTAACCTGCAGCCTTTTGAGTCAGGGTCAAGATTCAAAACCAGGTCCCACTTGCTCAGATTCCCCCAGTCATCATGAAGTTCCCACTGATAGTTCCTGATCAGAGCAGAGAGAAAATTAAAATCTCCCCCCCCACACACACACAAGGAGCCTCTGAAGAATTGGACCCTAAATGTCTTAAGTGACATGAAAGCCATGAAGGTTGGGGGTTAGCTGTCTCGGTTAGCTTCATCTCTCCTGTATCAGCACTTTGGTCCGTGCATCACTGACCCTGCCCATCCTCCTCCTCCCTGCATGCTCAAGTGAGGGTCATCAGTGCTGCCGTAGGACGTGTGGACCATCACACGTCTGCACAGTCAGCCCCGCCCCCAGCAGGTCTCGGGTGGTGGAAACAAACACCCGTGTCAGCCACACAGGCACCTGCCAGAGGAAGGTTTCCAGGGCACTGTCTACCCCCTGCCCCAGGCGTCCACTTACCTACTAAGTCCTTCATTTGCTCATGTGACTTGTTTAGTGACTCCTACTCTGTGCCAGACGCTGTGCTGGGCGCTGAGAACCAGCACAAGATGGACAGCCCAGTCCTGAGTCTGGTGGGAGGACAGCCAAGTCAGCAGGAAACTCCCGCACACCAGGGCAGATGAGGGAACTGCAGGAGGGGGTGGGGAGGAAAAACTCAAGGAATGGTCCCCAAAGGTGGTGACACCCAAGCCAACATCTGGGCACGTAAAGCAAGAGGGAAGAGCATGTGCAAAACCCTCAAGGCGAGAGAGCTGAGCAGTTTGGAGGCTCAATCTAGGCAGTGTGAGGAGGGCAAGGAGTGAGGATGAGACTGCCAAGGAAGGTAGACAAGCCCCTGGGGGCTGAGCCAAGGAGCTTGGTAGTCAATGGGGACCCATGAAGGGTTCAGGGCAGGGCTGTGACCCGATTTGTCTTGCCCAAGATGATCAAGTGGGTCAGAGCCAAGCAGACACGTTGCATCAGCTCTCCTGACGCTGTGCTTACTGGTCCACCCTCCCCCCCCCCCCCCCCCCCCCCCCCCCCCCCCCCCCCCGCCTCCAGGGACTCTGTGCCCACCCAGCAGGAGCAGCAGATGCTGCGTGTGCAGTCCGGGAACTGCAGCTGCCTCCTTAGAAAGAGAAGAGGATGGATGGCACCCGTGGCCGCTGAGGGGGAGCCTCGAGAGTCTCCTCTGAGTGGCAGTGCCTGCTGGCGCCCCCACAACAGGCTCCGGCTCAAGTCCCTGATTCCTCGGAACCACCCAAATGTTTCTGTGGCCTCAGGACACACTGTGGCCGATGGACGTCTCGTCCCTCTGCTGAAGGCCACACACCTAGGACATCCCGCAGGGCGAACGGACCAAGCTGGCTCAGTGCATGGTGTGAATTTGCCTGTGTGTCAAAGTGCTGTGGTTGGCCTGGGCCACCCATCTCATGACCTCACATGGGCCTCTCTTTAAACTAACCCCTGTAGACATTCTGCCCAAGCCCACAGCCTCCACGAGGCCCTGGCGTGTCCACCATCTCCAAGCCGGTCATGGTCCACCAGGAGTCCAACTATGTCTACAGGCCACCTGTGAAATCTGAGGTCCTGGTAAGCCCCTCGAGTCCCCTGCAAGGCTGCTTCAGAGGAGTGGACATGGGCTGTCTCCCCTGGCTGCTGCTGCCTCTAGAGGAAAAGTGAGGTGGGATTCAAACTCACATCAGAGTTTGTAATAACTCTCTAATAACTCTTTGTAAGGCTAATAACCTTCTCATTAGCCAGGTGGTGAATCCATGTGGGTATAGGTGAGTGTTGCCACAACCAGTGAAATTCCTGTCCCTCACTTGATCAAATGGCCTAGAGCGCCATCTCAAAGTAAAAATAATAACAGCACTGATTATTATCAGCCTCCATGTGTCAGGCTTTGTAAAGTAAAAGTGAAGTCGTTCAGTCATGTCCGACTCTTTGCGACCCCATGGATACCAGGCTCCTCTGTCCATGGGATTTTCTAGGCAAGAGTACTGGAGTACAAGAGTACTGGAGTACCCCATTGCCATTTCCTTCTCCAGGGAATCTTCCCGACCCAGGGATCAAACCCAGGTCTCCCGCATTGTAAACAAATGCTTTACCATCTGAGCCACCAGGGAAGTCCCAGGCTCTGTAAGGCCCCATTTAACCCTCACAATAATCCAGTGAGATGGTTCCTTTGCTACCGCTGTTCAACACTTGAAGAAACTGAGGCTTAGAGAGGTTAAGTAGGTTATCCAAGGCAGAGCCAAGTCTGACTATTTACTCCAGTCTTTCAGACTCCAAAGCCCAAGTTCTTATCTCCTTGCCATTTTGCCAAAACCAACAGTGATTCCAGTTGCTCTGGCCTGAGCCCCTAAGGCCTGTGGTGGGTCACCCTCAGATGGGGCAGTGAGCAAAGCTGGCCCATTTCTCTTCTCCATTTCACGTCTCACTCCTCGCTGGGGCTGGAGTGTGGGGTGTGGGCCTGGGGTGGAGGGGGACGGTCTACCCACCCCCCATCACCTATGAGTGAGCCAGTTTGAACTCAGGTGCACCCCCTCCAGGGGTGCCGGCCACTGACAGGCCTCCCACCCACGGTGGGAAGAGCCGTGCTAGAGTTTATATTCCCCTCTCAAGGAAAGCCTATCCAAATGTCAGGGTGGAGCCGCTTTGATACTCATTTTGAGTTTTAGCTGTCCCCTCAGCTCCCCAAAGAGTGAAAGTTCACTCTCCCATGACAGCCCGTGGATACCTCGGCATTGCATTTCAGGCTGATGACAGGGGGTGGTGTCTGCTCGCCTGGGACTGGGAGCTGCTGTGTCTGGGAGTGTTGAGGGCCCCCTCCACCATAAATCAGGCTGCGTCTGGGGAGGGATGTTGGCCAGGCAGCCCCAGGCTGGCAGGCCCAAGGCCTGGCACCAGGGGGCAGACGAGACCTGTTGGTAGAGTCCAGCATAGTTTTTGTGTTTTTTTTTCCTGGCAGCCACAGGAGATGTTGAAGAGGATGGTGGTTTATCAGACAGCGTTCCGACAAGTAAAATGATCCCCGTCGTGTGTCTGTGGTCCTTTGCACCTCCTTCTGTCCCTCTCACTGTGACCTCTCTGGGGGTGCCTGTCAGCTCCGAGGCGGCCCCAGGCACCATCTGCTGGCAGCCTGTGGCTCGGGGCTGGGGGGTTCTCATATAAGGTGGGCCTGCTGAGACCCCACGCCCAAGCTGAGCAAGCTGCAGGTCCCTGGGGACTCGCCTCTTTTGCTGCCGTTGGTTCATAGAGGAGCAGGAAGAGGGAAGGCTCAGAGTGTCGCAGAGGCCAAGATGTCTGCTTGCTCCAGCCATAGAGATAAAGGGCTGCCGGAGGCGTTTCCCTGACCCTGTCCCTCCTTTCCTTCTAAAGGCAGATCACAGCTTCAACAAACACCACTTGGCCCCAAACCAACATCAGGCACAAAGTGGGGACCAAGGACCTCTATCTGCAGGGGGCACTCCTGTGGCCGGGGCCCGCAGAAGACCTTGCTGGTCCCTGAGTGGGTTCAGGCAGGCAACCATTTATTCTCCCACCTCCTGGGGCTTACATCCTCAGAGCCAGCCATTTGTTTGGCTGTCTCATTGCCGATGAAAGAGCCCAAGATGGAGATCTTGCAGCCAACATCCTCGTGTGTGCATGCTCAGTCATGTCCAACTCTTTGCCACCCCATGGACTGTAGTAACCTGCCAGACTCTGTCCATGGGATTCTCCAGGCGAGAATATTGAAGTGGGTTGCCATTTCCTCCTCCAGGGGATCTTCCCGACCGAAGGGTTGAACCCATGTCTTCTGGGTCTCCTGCATTGACAGGCAAATTCTTTACCACTGAGCCACTCGGGAAGCCCACCGACATGCTCACCAATAGCCTAACATCTGACTACAGGCTGAAACAGACTGCGGGCAGGGAGGAAACAGGAGGTATCAACTGTACAGTGAGACGGGGGGGCCTTCTAAGGAGGCCGGGCACTGACAGGTACCCACTGGGCCGTGACAGGTACCCAAGGTGTGCTGTGCCAAGCACTGTTTGTAAATGCTTTATGTATTTTAACTCTTTTAATCTTTACCAGAACCTAGGAAGTAAGCACTTATATCATCCGCATTTGGTAGGTGCAGAAAGATTGGGAATCATGCCCTTGGTGGCACAGCCAGTGTCAGACCCCATATTTGAATTTGACCTAGGAGGTCGGGCTCCATAGTCAGGTTCCTAAATCCTCTACCACCCTCTTGGTCGTGAATATCACCTCTCTGGGTCCCAGGGTCTCCAACTATTGGATGAAGGGCTAACTCCCTCTTCAAGGACTGACCGGCGCTAGTGGCTTATAGAGCTCTCATCTGAATTCACACAAGGCACAAGTCCTTGCCATCTGGCCTGTGACTGAGAGCAGATTCTCAGAGGGAAGGAAAGAGGGAGACCCATGGCCAGTTTTCCAGAAGAAACAGCCATGGGTAGGCAGAGACCTCTTGGTAGAAGAGAATTGACTCCACGTCCTGCCATTACCCTCCTTGCCCATGGATTTGCTGCACCCCTTCCTCTGTCTGCTGCCCTGACACCCACACGCCAGCCTGGGAGCGGCTTCAGAGCTGGGCCAGGCTGGAGACCCCAGCTATTTGGGGTGAGCCTGAGTGATGGAGGCTCATGAGGAGGCAGGGGAAGCAGATGCCCAGGGATGTCTGCTGCTCTCTGGCCCCTGTCTTGTGCCCTGAGATTGGTTGTTCCGTGCTGGGCATAGAGGGGGCTGTGGCCGCCCATGATGCCAACCACAGGCCCCAGGGGACACGGTATGGCCCAGGTGACTATGTGCTGGGGGGTGGCCCCACTCAACAAAGTGTGTATGGGCGTCTGTCACAGGGCTTCTCCTTTGCACCCACCTTGCCACGGCGACTGACTGAGGCTTTGCTGCCCCCAGGCTTGGGGTGCCCAGCCCCTCAGTCTGTGGACCCTGGGCTCCTGCTCTCTGCGCGTGACTCCTGGAAAGACTATGCTTTCTGACTCTGCCCTCCCTTCTCCCTTCTCATGACTTTGTTTCTACTTCTTGGGGCGGTTGCCCCCACAGCCCCCACTAAGCCAGGTCCTGTGAGCTGAGGGTCCCCCACCTCCTCCCTTGGCTAGAGTTCTGGGGGAGCGTTGCCTTCTACATAAGCATGACATGAAGAACGGTACCGGGCACTGGGCAAGCAGACACCCCCTTTTCCTCTGGGTGCCTGACGTCCCTTCCCCACGCCCATCATGCTGTAGCTGGTTTCCACAGGAAGGCCCCTGAGCTGTCCCATCCTTCTTTGGGGGTCAGAGCAGTGGGTGGAGAAAAGCTGGGCTTCACCCCCAGAACCTGGACCTGGCTTCAGGTGGGCTTGGAGGGACTGAGAAAGGGCCTGAAAGGCCTAAAGCTGTGGGTAAGGAGGCCTTCAGGAAGGCTGCCCTCGACATCAGCAGGTGCCCCTGCCAGTCACAGATGCCCACCTCTCTGGAACAGGGCTGGAGTCCTTCAGATGCTTCCCAAGCTTCCTGCTTCTCCCAGACATAGATGCTCTGGCTGTTGGGGTGACCATCCCCTATGCTGGCCACAGCTGCCTCCTCACCCCGCCACTCTCTCCCTACCTCCCAGCCATTCCCTGTCTTCCTTCACCCTAGGCTTGTTTCTTGCAGTGCCTCTGGAGGAGCCCGAAGCCCTAACACTCTCTCTTTGCTTCCAGGATTTCCGGAAATATGAGGAAGGCTTCGACCCCTACTCCATGGTGAGAGATGACTCTCCTCCACTGGGGAGTAAGCCCAGGAGCAGGGGGCGGGGGGTTATGGTCTATTTGGTGGTGATGCCTTCTGGGCTCTGAGGGTCCTGGGGATGAGTTAGGGGCTGTGAAGAGCGCCGAGGAGGCTCTTGCCTGTGAAGGCTTCTTTCCAACAGCATTCCGCTGTGAACTGTGTGTGCGTGTGCTTTATAACGATAGTTACACTTGCTGAGCACTAACTACGTACCAGGCACTGTGCTGGTGATACCAGGCCTGCTATCACCCAGTCCTCGCAATAATCCCAGGGACAAACCATCTCTGTGTATGGGCATCCATGGGGCCCCCAAATGATGACTGATGGGAATGGGGCAGGCAGGGTCCCCTTGTCCACCCCTTCTCCAGGGCCCAAAGTCCCACAGATGCCTGGCTTTCCCTCCCACCCCTGCCCCCACCTGCATCCTTCACCCCTGTCTTCTTCCTCTAGTTCACCCCGGAGCAGATCATGGGGAAGGACGTCCGGCTCCTGCGCATTAAGAAGGTATGGGGCACACGGAGGTTGGGCGGGGACCATGCTTCTCTGTCCCTGTCCCCTCCCGTCTTGGTCCCTTGTTTCTCCTACTCTCAAAGTGACTCCTGGGTGACCTCTCAGATCCCCACTCTCCTCCACCCCCCTGGGGACACCCCTTCCTCTGGCGGGACCACATGCCCAGGCCCCACTTGGTGCCCACGTCCCATTTTCTTGCTGATGGCACTGCCCGTCATTGTCCCCATGGCTTCTCCTGCCCTCTCTGTGGCCCCAAGAAGAGGGTCCTGGGTGCCCAGGTGCCCGCAGTCTGTTGTCTGCTTGGCTCCAAAGGCCTGTTTCCCTCTCATCAGGAGGGAGCTTTAGACCTGGCCCTGGAAGGCGGTGTGGACTCACCGATCGGGAAGGTGGTTGTCTCTGCCGTTTACGAGGGCGGAGCTGCTGAGCGGCATGGTGAGTGGGGACCAGCTGTGCTCAGGTTTGGGGGTGGTGTGATGGTTATACCGGCTCCTCCAGGAAAGCAAACAGCAGCCTGCTGGGAGCGGGCTGACAGCTCTCAGGAATGCTGTCCCCGCTGGATCTGTCCACCAGTCCCACACGTTCCCCGCAGGCACATGATGGTGTCGGGATCTACGGGCACAGAGCTACTCAGACACCACTCTGCCCACCAGGGGCTCCCTGTCTAGGGGTGGAAACATCCTCAGAATCACCAAATGCTGACTGTAACAGTGTGGTGTGCTATGGGCTGGCCGAGGACTGAGAGGGTGGAGGGAAGCTGTGGGACGCCTGAGGGCCTGACCCACTGAGGGAAAGGGGGCAGCCTGGAGGGCTCCCTGCGACGGTGATACCTGAGCTGAGCCCTTAAACGTAAGTCAATGCTTGCCTTGAGAAGCAGAGAAGGAGCTTTCCAGGCAGAGAGGACTACACAAGTAAAGGCAAGAGAGAAACCACTGAAATTTTACCCGTGCTTTTAACAATGATAAGAGCCAATATCTGTCCAGAGCTAACCTTGCACCAGATGTTATTCTATACCTGCATATGGCCTGTGTCTAAGTATTTCATGTGCATTAACCTATTTAATCCATATACAACCCTGAGAGTAGATATGGTTATCACTCTCATTTCACATCCCAGGAGACTGAGGCATGGGAAGGGTTCAGGGCCCGCGGCCAGTAGCAGTGGAGGCAGCACTTGGACACAACAGTTTGGTCCTTTGCTTTACTGGCCAGCACAAGTGCCACCCTTGCTTGGGACCTTCTGCAGCAGATCTTCTTGCTTTGCCTTGATCCCCTTACCAACAAAAAAACAGCCCCTGCTAATGAGTGAAGCCTCTGTGGACCCAGCACAGACTCATGCTTCAAACGATCAACCCATTCACGTGTCCGTGTCCAAAACACCACCACTAATGAATTCTTCTTCCAGTCTAGGCAGCCTTTCTGTACTCCTGACTCCTTGTGGAGGGATAGATGCCCTTGAAGGAGGAGTCCCTTAGCAGGCCAAAGAGGGCTTCCCTGGTGGCTCAGATGGTAAAGAATTTGCCTGCAATGCAGGAGACACAGGTTTGATCCCTGGGTAGAGAAGATCCTCTGGAGGAGGGCATGGCAACCTACTCCAGTATTCTTGCCTGGGAAATCCATGGACAGAGGAGCCCGGTGGGCTACAGTCCACGGAGTCACAAAGAGTCGGACATGACTGAGCGATGAACACACCACACACCCTTGCAGGGAATCCCGGGGTCAGATCCCTTCTCCACAGTGCTAGGCTGGAGTCTCTCCCACAAGCTGAGGCGAGAACAGAGGGTGGTGCAGGCCTGAGGAAGGAGGCGGAGTGACGGCAAGGTGACCTGACCACGGTGGCAGCCAGGCTTCTGTGAGTTACCTGGGTGAGCCCAGCTCGGCCTCCCATGGCCTTCATGACCTCGTCCCTCACAGCCACACTCTGAGCCTTCATTTCTGCTGTAGGAGGGGTTCCTGGTCAACCAGGCAGCTGCCGTGGCCCACCTCTGCCCACCTGGCTCACAGCCTCCTCCTCTGCCTTCCTTTCCCGCACCAGCTGAGGGAAGGGCCGATGCTCGGCCCCACCTGTCTGCCGTATCTATCAGGGAAAGAGCAGCAGGATGGCCGGGTGACTTCCTGGGCCCTCCCCTCCTTACGAAGCCCCAGCCCGAGCACTGTCTTCTTGGCCCTGAGGCTCCATCTTGGGTTTGTACAAAATGAAAATGTGAGAGCTGCCTCTCCCCGGGCCCACTGCCCAGAAGAAGCTGCTGCCTACAGTTTGGTCCCACACTGCTTGGACATAAAGCAGCTGGTGTTAGTTCCCCCAGGAGCGTGTGTGTTTTAAGCCACCACAGCCGCCATCTTCAGTAGCACACACCACAGGCTGGTAGGCCTTCGTGCCCACAAGGCTCCTGGGTAAACTGTGTCAACATAACAGAATGTTCTGTGGACACCAGGACTGGGAGGAAGTCCTCAGAAAAATAAGGAGAGGTTCTGATGTTGAAGGTGTGTGGGGAAACCACGCACAATCAACTTCTTGGAGAGGAACAGTGCATGTTAGTATACTCAAACATACTCTATTAGTATATTCAAGGCTCTGACAAGTCCTGCAGCAAGTGCTTCTATTTAGTTTTTAACTTCAGCTTATCTCCAACTTATCAGATCATAGGTCTGCTTATCCAAGAACACCTTCAATCACACTCATTCATTCAAGAACTATCTGTTGAATTCCTATTTTGTATTAGGTATTTCATTAAGCACTGGATATGTAGTGGTGAGTCAAAAATACAATCCCTGCGCTTATGGAGCTGACAGTCTGATAGGAGGGATCACCAGTCAACAAAGAGATATATGATTACAAATCGTGAAAATGCTGTGCAGGAAAAGACCAGGAGAATACTATGTTATGAGAGAATAATAGGAAAGACCCACTTGAGATTGAGTGTGGGGAGTGAGTCAGAGAAGACCTCTCAAGAGCTTTATCTCAGACTTGGAACAAATGAGGAAAGAGTGAGGGCAAATGCTCCAGGTGAAACATCGTGTGAAGGCTCTGAGGCAGGAAAGAGCTCAGGCTCAGGGGCCTAAAACCATCCAGAACGGCTGATGCACAGAGGGAGGGCTCACAGAAGTAGCTTGTGTTTCTGGTTAACCTCACCGGAAATGCAGGTCAGCCTTCCTCTGCAGTCAGAGAGACTAGGCTGGGTTGGCAGGAGTTCATCACTGGTGTCCCGATTCTGCTGAGCTGGGGGGAGGGCGTGTGAAGGGGTGGGGAGGAAGTGCTGCCCTTGAGTAACCTAGTCACTTGTTTCCCCTCGTGCTCTCTGAACCTATACGAGCTTTCTGAACCCAAGAGTCAGGCCCCTTCTGCGGCCCTACAGTGACGCCCTGTTTTCCACGTACAGCCCAGTTGTATGTCAGCCTTCCTTTCCTGCAGGTGGCATTGTGAAAGGGGATGAGATCATGGCCATCAATGGCAAGATCGTGACAGACTACACCTTGGCTGAGGCTGAGGCTGCCTTGCAGAAGGCCTGGAATCAAGGGGTAAGAACAAAAATTCCCTCCCTTCTCCCTACCTGGTCTGCCTGCCTCAAACCCTGGCCTCTTCAGCCAGACCTTACAGTCAGGGTGCCCTATCCCAGGGTAGATATCCAAGGTCCAGGTAACTCTTGGGTGACACCCACATATCCTATCTGGCCAGTGGTCTTAATCTGACAAAACAGAATTCAGAAAGTCAGTTTCTGACCTTGAGCACAAAAACCAAGTGACATAAATAGACTTCACAAGACCAGATGTGGCAACCCACCCAAGAAAAAGACTTGAAAGTCTTCACTAAGTTCATGCCAAACAGGAATCAAAAGAGTGCCTGGGGCTACTAGAAAGCATTAACAGAAGTAGAGGGCCCAGAATGGAGGAGGGGCTGGTGGTAGTCTGCTCCGGCTCATTAGATACCCACCTGGGTCAGGACTGCCATGTAAGGTCTCCCAGGCTGTGCACTGCACAATCAGAGGGGGTGCTCTCCTACAGACTACCATGTGAATGGTGCCCGCTCATGTTGTGCAATGCACAACCTGTGCAACTGTATGCAGGCAGCCGAGCCTGAAATATTAAGTTCAGTGCCGAGGATGCTGACCAGATGGGCCTGGGACCCACATGAAGGGATGTGGAGAAGAGAAGACTTACGGGTAACATGATGACTGTCTTTGATTATCTGAAGTGCTGCATTACTGTAGAAGGAACAGAGTGTTTTCTGTGATTTTGAGGGCAAAACTGGATTGGATGGAGGGAGGTCCTGGGGAGAGATTTCAGTTCAATATCAGGAACAATTGCATGGTAGAGGGGCCTAATGATATTCCACAAAATTTGTGTTGGATATACCCAAGCCAAGAATGGACAATGAGGAACAAGCTAAGGATGGCGGTGATGCCATTGAGGGAATTTAAATGTTAGGAGCAGAAAGAGCCTGAAGTTCCCTAATTGGCTGTGCATCAGGATGACCTAAGGAGTTTGTTGAAAATGCTGTTTCCCAGGACCTAACCTCAGATTTCTAGGGACCAAGTCCATGAATCTAGAATTTGAAGAAATTTCCTGAGTGATTCTGAGGTTTTTGCCTGACTGTGGTCCACAGATCACCATTTGGAATACGCTATCATTCAAGGACCTGGCAACTCTGGTCTCTGTGGTTCTGAAACCTCAGAGACTGGAAGCTTCCCCAGACTGAAGGATTGCACTGTGAGAGTCCTCCCCACCAGAAGGACCTCCAGCCCCACCTGGGCCCACCTTCCCATGGGAAGAAGACCCCAGCTGGCTGGTCCTGGGCCATGGTGCCCAGGCATGGGAACGGAGTGGCAGGGGCAGACACGCCACGACCACTGAGCATGCCCAAGTCACACAGCTTCCCCCCCACAGGACTGGATCGACCTTGTCATCGCCGTCTGTCCCCCCAAGGAGTATGACGATGAGCTGTAAGTGTGTGCAGGCGCCTGGCCCTCTCTGTCGTCTTCCTCCTCCTCCTCCAGAATCTTGGCCACTTTCTCTCACCCCAGCCCCAGCCCTCTTCCAGCTTGAAGAAACAGCCCAAGCACACAACATCTAGTAGTAACTGATCCTAGAAAGCTCCCCGTCTAGGGCAAGCCCAGAACAAAGTCACAGTCCTCAAGTATTGCCAAAGCTGTCTCCAAGTCCGTCTTGTCCAAATTCTTCTTTCCATGTGGAAAACAGGCCAAGTAAACAACGAAGTAGGGACAAAGCCTCAGATTTCTGATTCTCCAGACAGCCCTTCATCTCTGGCCCCATCACCAGCTAGTTTAAAGACTTCTGTGTCTTTTGTTCTCTGGCGGGGCTTCCTGATCCTTAGCTACTTTGCCTCATGTAGCCAGGACTGTAGGCTTTGGCCCCACCCTGCAGGTTTTCCTTGGTCCAGGGTTTGTCTTTCTCTGTGTGTGTCTCATTCCAGTCTCTGTGTACATATCTCTGTCTCATTCTGTCTTTCCTCCCCCTCCCTCTCACTCCCCCATCCTTCCTGTCCATCTCTCTCCCATCCACTCCTCTCCCCTGCATCCATCTTCCCTTCATCCCTCTCCCCCTTCTCCCCCTTTACTTGCCTCTCTCCACTCTGGCTCTGAGTCTAATTCTCCATCTTTGCCACCCTTTTACATCCATTTTCTCTCAGCGTCTGTCTTTCTGTCTCTGACTCTCTCTCTCTCTCCATCTCTGTTGTGTGCCTCTGTCACTGGCCTTCATCCTCACTTCATCACATCTCCTCCCCCACCTCCGTGCTTGCCTGTCACAGCTGTGCCTGCTCGCTCCCCCGCCCAGCAGAGGCTGAGTCCTGTATGTTTTAGAGAAATCAAGGTCTTGTAGCAACTAATTCTGGAACCCAGGGTCCAGGCAGGACCCAAAGCAGGAGCCCAGTGAAGGGAGAGGTCCGGAGGAGCTCTGCCTGGAATAACCAAGCCCTGTTTTGTGTTTCCTGCTCCGCTCTGCGTATGTAGCCCCTCTCTTCCCTCCTCTGCAGCCGAAAGCCCCCAACCGGTCCGAAAGCTCCTTGAAGACCATGCTCCCGTGCTTAGACACGGGTTCCTCCTGCAGCTGGAGCCTGGCAGCCCCCACGGTGAATAGGCAGGCAGGCTGCATGTCGTGGCTGTCTGCTGCCAGCAGGTTCTTTGGACTGGTGTCTAGGGGATGTGCCATCCCTGAGGTGCCACCTGGGCCTGCTGGTGATGACGCTGGAATTCTGTGGGACTCAGAGGCCCTCCTGCTCAGGGAAGCCGAGCAGAGCCCAGTTTGTAGCATGCTTGAGACCTGGGTGTCCTCACGCCCCGCAGCCCTGGGGATCTGCCCTGGGTCTCCACCACACCCCCGTGAGCACCATTCTCTGCTGGGCACAGGCAGCGCCTCAAACCAGGCGTGATGGGCTAAGAGAACCCAAAGGAAGCACAGCCTGGATTTCCCCTTCCTGTGAGCCCACCCTCTGGGAGCTCCACCAGCGCACTGTGCTGGGGTAGAGCCAGGGCAGTTTAGAAGCAACTGAAGCTGGTCCAAAGAACCAGGCCTGGCCTATCTGACTGGTCCATGTGCTGTTGTGACCTGTTGCGGCCTTAGCCCGGCTCAGACCAGACTGTCCTCGGCGCCTTCCCTTCCCCTTGACTCTGGACTCTATCTGTGGGACGCTGTGGAGCCCAGCTTTGGGATGTATTTCCTGCCCTGTGTCAGGGCGGTGCCCATGGACAGAGCTGGTAGGTGGCCGTGAACCTGGTGTTTGGTGTGGCCTAAAGCCCACAGCTGGCAGCTTCTGGGGCAGACCAAAGCCTGGACGTGCTGACTTTTCTGTTACAAGTTTCTCAGAACGTTAGGGCCTCATGCTCCCAAGTCAGTTGACCTCAACTGTGGCTGTGGCTTGCGGGGTGGCCTCAGCGGCTGTCTGTTTTCTGTCACATGCCTTCTGCTCTTTTCGAGGGACCTCGGCCCCTTTGCCTGCCGGTCCCCTCTTACCTCATCCCCGGTGTCCCTTCTGCTCCCTCCCTGGCTTCTGTGTGCCGTGGCTATGGCTGGGGTGTGGCTGCTTGGGGCCTGCACCAAGAGGGGAGTTCGGAAGCCGGCAGGGCTAGGTGCCTCAGGGGGTGCAGTGTATGCTCCCTGCCCTTGGCCCTGCCCTCGGCTGAGTGCCCGCCCGCAGGCCTGCACCCGCCTGGGTTGTTCCTCTTCCCCGCAGGACCTTCTTCTGAAGTTCAGAGGAGAAAACAAATTCAGCCCTAGAAGCCAGTGAACTGTGGCTCCACCCTCCTGATCATCATGCCTGGAACCATCTGAGACACAGCCGCCTGCAGGCTCCCTGGAAACCGGCAGCCACCCCCCAGGGATGGCAAACTTCCTCTGACCCTGAAGCAGGGCTGCGTAAGGAGCACCTCGGGCCACCTTCTCAAGGCCAACAGGGAGGGAGGGAGCAGCCAGCCATTCTGAAGAGGCCCTGTGATCCAGACTGTTCTGTCATCCCTCTGGCCCAGTGAATCTGGGAGACTCCTCCCTTGAACTCTGTTAGGACCTGACTCTTGGATCTATCTCTCTCTCTCTCCCCCCGCCCCCCACACCCCTATCCCTCTCCTCTCTCTCCTGATCTCCTTGCTGCCGAGATTGATGCCACAACCTTACTCTGAACTCATTAATAAAATAAGCAGACTTCTTTTCCAGCTTATAGGAGTGAGTGTGGCTTTGGACAGCAGGTTCAAGGCTGTCAAATTAAAATTCATGTAGTTTTGCTTCCTATTCAAGAATGAGAAACAGATCCGGGTGCCGGGATCTGGGACTGACTTGAAGGATGTGATCCAGTGGCTAGGAGCTGGCTTGGAGCAGGGGGCAGGGGAAGCTGGAGACAGGCTGGGCTCTTCAGTGTCTTCTCAGCAGAAGGATGGCAGGAAATGAAGCTTGTGTGGCAGGGACTTTGCTCAATTCCAGAAAGTGTAGCTGAAGCCTGCAGCTCCAGAAGGTCACCTCAAGGTGTGAGGTATCCCAGTTTCTCTCACAGACAGCATGGTCACAGCTATTTCTCTTGAAGTCACCAAGACAGGATGTGAGCAAGGCGGCTTCAGGGGGTCCACTCCATCCATGAAATTACATCCGGTAAAACCTCACGGGAGGCGACAAGGACGTGAGGCAGAAGGGCATAGCTTGCAGGGGCTGGCAGGGGGTGAGTGGAAGCCCTCCTGGTTCAGGGTCCAGGGATGAGCTCCCAGGCTGGCTCCAAGGAAAAGAGTGGTCGGCATATCATGGGGCTCCAAGACGAGGAGCCGAGGGTCCCCAGGCCTTCTGAGAAGTGGAAGGTGTTTCTGATTTAAGGTGCCTCAGAGGAGCAGCTCTCTCTGACTAGGCTTCCTGTCTCTGCCACCAGCTTCTTCTGCATCCTCGAAGCTCACCTTGAACACAGCCGTCACCATCTTCTACCTAATTCTAGATGACCTTTCAGCTGTAGCTCCACCACCATTTCCCAATTCTCAATTCCAGAGGCAGAATCTGACTGGGCCAACTCACCTGAATGCGCGGTCTTGGGGAAAGCTGTCCAGTCAGCTGCAGCTGGGGGCAGAGTCACATACCACCCAACAAGGCGGCTGAGGCAAGGACAGACTTGTGGGCAGCAAGTCATGATCAATGGGAGGAGCAGAGAGAGAAAGAACGAGAGAGGGAGAAACTGTTGGATTTTCCGATCGTATTAGAGACGAAGCCACGATGACCTCCTCACAGCTGGCTCCCAGAGATAGCAACCATGCTGAGGAATTCTATGTTTTCTTATCTGGTTCCTAACTTAGCTCTGGCGATAATTCCAAAGTGAAGGCCATAGGAAGGGGTCCCTCCTTTGAGGGACACCTCCTATGTGCTGACACCTCCTATGTGCCATCCCTGAGCTGGACCCTGGTGTCTGCCACCTCAAAGTGCAACGACCAAGATGCTGCAGCACCCCCTCACCCCACCAAGGAGCCCCATGTTAACAGGCAGCACTTAGCATCAGCTGTCTGCCAGGTACTGGTCTTTCTATGGTAAGCACATCTACTCCCCTCAACAACTCCACCAGGTAGGGACTGCCATCATCAGCCCCATCTTATTAACAGAAGATTGAGGTAGAAAGAGGTGAAGTGACTTTCACCAAGTCCCACAGTCAAAAACTTATGGAGCTGGCATTCAAAACCCAGGTGCTCTGTCTCTGGAGCCCATACCTTTCTCCACTCTGAGCTGTAGGGGGCAGGGCAACCCTCATTGGTATGTCTCAGTTTTTAGGCTGTTAGCAGGACAGTTCTTCCCACAGTTGAAGAGCAATGAATGTTCTGTTCTTCAGGGATGGTTACTTCCTCGTATGACCTACAATTACTGCTGCTGAGGCCTTCAGCTCCTTCATGCCTGGAATCTCACCCTTTGAAATTCATCTCCAGCTATTCTTAGTTATTGGCACCTCAGGGTCAATGAGTTTATCAGTGCTTATCAAGACCGGATGAGTGAGACAAAGAGGGCTTTGAGCCCCTGGTTAGTGAAAGAAGAGCCAGGAGAGTGTGCTATTGGACTGGGCCAGAAGAGAGGATAAAATAAAGGGAGGCTGCAGACAGTGGGGGAACGTAAGTCCTGAGCTTCAGCTTCCTTTTCTATGATGCCTGACTCTCATGATTCAAGGAAATCAGTTCTCGTGTATTGCAAAGCTATTCCAGGTTGAGCTCAAAGTATCCAGCAGACATTGGCATCAACCACTTAAAGACTGGACAACTTCAGAGAATATATATAGAAGGGAGGCCTAAAGCAGTATTTGGCCTTCTGGTGGTCGGGGAACAGGGGGGCGCACATGAGGGTCACGACTGAGGCTCAGAGTTCACCCGGGAGACTGGGCCAGACATGGGAATCCACCTCAGAGCCAAGACTGAGTACTCAGGACGAAAAACCAATCCAGGCCAAAGACTGCCCACACACCACCCACTGCCTCCCACATGCAGGGCAGACATCACTCCTTCAATCCTAGCACTTTTTCTAATCAGTCAACCAGGCAACCGTTAAAACTAATCAAACGTCTGGCCCCTAAGTAGAACACTATTTACTACCTTTGAATCCAACCCCCGTTAGTGGGTATTCAAGAAAATTAGGGCCAAAAAGGCAGTCTCTTGTCCAGAGTCCCCCCTTAGGTGGAGGTAGACCTGCCATTCCCACCGCACCTCACAGTGAGGAGACGGGACGAAACGGCTGGGAATTCAAGGCTGCCCTTTGACTCTGAACTTTTAGCATTGTGTCCCATGTCATTGAAGTTTCTTCCCACAGCCAGTCCCTGGGGTGGAGCCGGCTTTGAGCCTCTCACCTCTGCATCTGGAAGACGGAGTGAAAGGGCTGAGTTGACAGTCTCTGTTCCCAGGACACCCCCTTTGGGCTTGTGCAGGGCTGGGAAACTGGTTTTTACCCGATTCCGGCCTAATTCCCAAGATCAAGACTTAGAGGAGAATCTGTTTCTAGAACGAAAAGCCCTTTTCTTCTCCTGTCCCTGCAATGACCCTTCCCAGCTCTCCAAGGCCTGGGCTGGCCATGCCTCTGTGAGAACTAGAGAGGCAGACTAGGTCTCCAGGGAAGGCAGGTGGGGCTGGCACAGGGAGAGGACAGACGGCAGGGGCCTGCCACTGCTGGTGCCCTGGGGCCTGGGATTTGCAGCCTAGGAGGCTGCCTGCTGGCCTTGGTAGGAGTAAGATTGCTACTAACTACGAGGTGTGTGTGTGTGTGTGAGACTCAGTGGTGTTCTACTCTTTGCAATCCCATGGATTGTAGCCTGTCAGTCTCCTCTGTTCATGGTATGCTCCAGGCAAGAATACTGGAGCAGGCTGCCATTTCCTATTCTAAGAGATCTTCCTGACCCAGAGATCAAACCTATGTCTCTTGCATCTCCTGCCTTGGCAGGCGGGCTCTTACCACTGTGCCACCTTACCATGTGTCAAATACTGTGCTGAGCCCTAAGTATGTGATGACATGTAATCACTACAAGACTTTAGTAAGAGGTGGACAAAGGTGTTACTTTCACTAAAGAAATAGGCATGAAGACTTAAGTGACCCTCCTGAGGTTAAATAGACAGTAAGTGGAAGAGCCAGGATGGGGAGCCAGGCAGGGTGGCTCCAGCAGGCCACATCATTAACCACTGTGCTTTACTGCTTCCAGTAGATGAGAGGGAAGTGATGTCTAGGATATAATTTCAAGAGCACCAGGAAAAGCACCAGCCATAACATGATTTCTCTCTGCTTCTGTTATCTCTGCATCCTGTGTGCTTCACATTGCTCAGTGAACCAACCAAAGCCTGAGTCAGTTCATTTAACTGCTCTGCTTAACGCTCTTCAGTGGCTCCCTTGCTGTCCTCGGGACAAAGTCCAAACTCCTCAGCCTGGCATTCAAATCCTGCGTCACGTAGCCCCTGACAACGTCTCCAACCCAGTCTCTTGCCCATCACTTTTTCCACATCCGCCGCATATGGATTTCCTGGGCATGCCGTGCTGTATGAATTCCCTGTGTCTTTGCACGTGTTCACTCTACCCTGTCCACTTCACACCTGTGAGAATCTCTCTGCATCCTTCAAGGCCCAGGGGACTGTGAAAAGGGAGCGATGGGCCTGGCACAGAACTCAGTCAGCGTGAGCTCCTGCTCCCTCCTGAGATGGACCCTTTAGGAGATAAGTGACAGAAACTCAATTCAAGACGACTACTTTAGTGAAAAATCCAGGAGTATTTGATGTCAGATCTGGTTGGATCCAAGTGTTAGAACAATGATCTGTTCTGACCATCTGTGAGTGTGAAGGAAGGCAGAGAGATTTTTAAGGAATTGACTCAAATGATCATGGGCCTTGGTAAGTCCAAAATTTGCAGGGCAGGCCAGCAAGCTGGAGACCTAGCAAAGAACTGATGTTACAGCTTGTGTATGAAGGCAATCTGTACCCTAATGTCCTAAAGTAGGGTTTCTTTATTATCGATTTCAACTGATCGAATGAGACCCACCCACATCATGGAGGATAATCTTCTTTACTCTAAGCCTACTAATTTAAAGGCTAATTTCATCTAAAGACAATACCTTCATAGCAGCATTCAGCCAAGTTGACATAAAATTATCCATCACACCATCTCTTGGCTCTACCGTCCTCTGGTTGGCTTCATTCTCAGATGGGCTCTTCCATGTGATGCCAAGATGGCCTCCAGTATTCAAAACATATTCTACCAGGTAGTGCTACCTCAATGGGAAGAGCACTCCTCTAACCTGGTAGTTCCAATAAATTTGTCCCGGGAGTAGGCTTTCCCTAATTGGCCAGGCCTGGGTCACATGTCCATCCATGTAACCCTACCAGCACCCAACTGGACTGAGTAAAGGGGAAGACTGGGTTCTAAGAGGAAAATTGGGGTGCTGTCACAGAGGACAAGGAATAGATCTGGCAGTCCCAAAGTAGTGTCCGTAAGGACCTTAGTTCTCCAAAGCTCCCTTCCTTCCTCCCTTCCTTCTGGTCTCCCTTCTCCTCTGTTCTGATCTACTCTGGGAGGAGGCTCAGGAGGCCAGGGGATAACTCCCTTGGTGTGTGGAACTCTCACTTACTCCAGCTGCCAGGGCAGGCTGCTTGGTCACCACTTGGGGACAAGAAATGTGGATGTGAAAGATCTGCTATGACCACAGAACTCTTGGGCTGAGATACAGGGGTTCCAACACTTGATTCCAAATGTCCAGAGAAGTGAGAACTGAAATCTGACCTTGGGCCTGTTACTTAATCTCTACCTCCATTTCTTCAACTATAAAAGTGTTATATAAACAGTACCTGGGGCCTCCCAGGTGGTGCCGTGGTAAAGAAGCCACCTGCTAATGCAGGAGACACAGATTCAATCTCTGAGTTAGGAAGCTCTCCTGGAGAAGGTAACGTATTCCAATACTCTTGTGGGGAAATCCCATGGACAGAGGAGCCTGGCGGGCTACAGCCCATAGGGTTGAAATAGAGTCAGATTTGACAGCAACTAAACAACAACAACAACCAAACAGTACCTACTTCATTGAACTATGAGAATCAAAAGGAATAGGGGTAAAGTGCTTAGAAACAGTTTTTGGATCTCAAATTAACATTATTATTATTATTTTGATCTACAATGGATAGAAAGAGGAGCTTGGGCCCCATTTCAGGATGCGGCTTCCCCAAGGTGGACTCTGAGGTCGAGGTGTTGCTCAGCTTGCCTCAGTGCTCCACACCCACAACTACAGCAGCTGGGGGGGCTAGCTCCCCGTCCACATGTTCTGTGCACAAAGTCCTCCTGCACCTTCCCTTACTAGGGGAGCTGCACCTGTTCCCCAGCAGGCCACCAGCTGAGCGTGTGTGTTTGTGTGCGCACATGCACACAGATGCACTGGTTGGGTGTTTAATATTCATCCTCATTAATTGTGTCTTGAATGTGTGCAGGAGGTATTCTAGATCAGAGGCAGATTTCCTATCAATTATCTTATAGGCAATGATAAGGGAGTCAGCCCCTCCTTCCCACTCCTCCCATTGCCCCTGATCTTACCCCTGAGGTGATGAGATGAAAACCAGATGGGAAAGTCTCCTACATGAGTAATGGGACAATCCCTAGGCCAGGGATGGTAAACTGGGTTTTCTCCATTTATATATAGGAGGCAGATAGCCATTTCCCTCCCCTCTTGAAAGGGAAACTGAAAAAGTCTTTTCTTCTTTGAGAAGGGATGGAAAAGCTTCTCAATCTAAGCTTCTTGAACGTACACACCTAGGGAGCTAGTGCTCTAGTCTTTCTGGTACCTCAGGGGCTTAACCTCGGGAACTGGCCCTGGCTATAACCTTCTGGCTCTCTTGGAGAGATAAGAGAATCTTTGTTATATAAATTGTGACACGATACATATAACCTACAATTTACTGTCCTAATCTTTTCACGCGCACAGTCCAGTGATACTCAGCACACTCCCATTATTGTGCACCTATCACCACGATCCATTTCTAAAACTCTTTTATCTTGCCCAACTGAAACTCTGTACTCAGTAAATTTAAAATAACTCTCCATAACCCCTATCCCCTCAGGCCCTGGCAACCACCATTCTGTTTTCTATCTCTATGAATTTGACTACTCCAAGTACCTCATATAAGTGGAATCATATAGTGTTTGTCTTTTCTCGACTTCCCTGGTGGCTCAGGTAAAGAATTCACCTGCAATGTGGGAGACCTGGGTTCAATCCCTGGGTTGGGAAGATCCCCTGGAGGAGGGCATTGCAACCCATTCCAGTATTCTTGTCTAGAGAATCCCCATGGAAGAGGAGCTTGGCAGGCTACAGACTATGGGGTCGCAAAGAGTCGGACACAACTGAGCGACTAAGCACACATATTTTTCTTAGCATAATTTCCTCAAGGTTCTTCCATGTGGTAGCATGTGATTTTAAGGCTGAATAATGTTCCATTGTATGGAAATAGCACATTTTTAAAATCCATTCAGTTCCTGGTGTACACTTGGGTTGCTTCTACTCTTTAGCTATTGTGAATAATGTTGCTATGAACATGGGTGTACAAATATCTCTTCCAGACTCTGCTTTCAATAATTTTGGGCCTCTATCCACAGGTGGAATTGCTGGATATGTTTTGTTATCCTTTTGGGTAAAAGCAATTATCTAAACAAATGGCTACAGATCTAATTCTCATGGCATGTGTGTGTGTGTGTGTGCGCGCACATGCACACGCTTAGTTGCTCAGTCATGTCTGACTCTTTGTAACCCTTTGGACTATAGCCCTCCAGGATCCTCAGTCCATGGGATTCTCCAGGCAAGAATACTGGAGTGGGTTGACATGCCCTCCTCCAGGGGATCTTCCCGACCCAGGAACCAAGCCATGTCTCCTGTGTCTCTTGAATTGCAGGCAGATTCTTTACTTGCTGAGCTATCAGGGAAGACCCTCACATGGTGTATGAAGGGCAAAATGCTTCTAGGGAAAGTGAAAGCAAAAATTTCTTCTTTACATCATATATATTTCCAAATCTCAGGAGGCTAGGGCTTCTTTAAAAAAAAAAAAATAGACACCTGAGAAATATATTTGCATTTTATGCAAGGATGGGCTTGATAAAGGACAGAAATGGTATGGACCTAACAGAAGCAGAAGATATTAAGAAGAGGTGGCAAGAATACACAGAACTGTACAAAAAAGATCTTCACGACCCAGATAATCACAATAGTGTGATCACTCACCTAGAGCCAGACATCCTGGAATGTGAAGTCAAGTGGGCCTATGAACAAAGCTAGTGGAGGTGATGGAATTCCAGTTGAGCTATTTCAAATCCTGAAAGATGATGCTGTGAAAGTGCTGCACTCAATATGCCAACAAATTTGGAAAACTCAGCAGTGGCCACGGGACTGGAAAAGGTCACTTTTCATTCAAATCCCAAAGAAAGGCAATGCCAAAGAATGCTCAAACTACCGCACAATTGCACTCATCTCACATGCTAGTAAAGTAATGCTCAAAATTCTCCAAGCCAGGCTTCAGCAATACGTGAACCGATAACTTCCAGATGTTCAAGCTGGTTTTAGAAAAGGCAAAGGAACCATAGATCAAATTGCCAACATCTGCTGGATTATAGAAAAAGCAAGAGAGTTCCAGAAAAACATCTATTTCTGCTTTATTGACTATGCCAAAGCTTTTGACTGTGTGGATCACAGTAAACTGTGGAAAATTCTTAAAGAGATGGGAATACCAGACCATCTGACCTGTCTCTTGAGAGACTTGTATGCAGGTCAGGAAGCAACAGTTAGAACTGGATATGGAACAACAGACTGGTTCCAAATAAGAAAAGGAGTACATCAAGGTTGTATATTGTCACCCTGCTTATTTAACTTATATGCAGAGTACATCATGAGAAATGCTGGGCTGGAGGAAGCACAAGCTGGAATCAAGATTGCCAGGAGAAATATCAATAACCTCAGATACGCAGATGACACAACCCTTATGGGCAGAAAGTGAAGAGGAACTAAAAAGCCTCTTGATGAAAGTGAAGGAGGAAAGTGAAAAAGTTGGCTTAAAGCTCAACATTCAGAAAACTAAGATCATGGCATCTGGTTCCATCACTTCATGGGAAATAGATGGGGAAACAGTGGAAACAGTGTCAGACTTTATTTTTTTGGGCTCCAAAATCACTGCAGATGGTGATTGCAGCCATGAAATTAAAAGATGCTTACTCCTTGGAAGGAAAGTTATGACCAACCTAGATAGCACATTTAAAAGCAGAGACATTACTTTGCCAACAAAGGTCCATCTGGTCAAGGCTATGGTTTTTCCAGTAGTCATATATGGATGTGAGAGTTGGATGGTGAAGAAAGCTGAGTGCCGAAAAATTGATGCTTTTGAACTGTGGTGTTGGAGAAGACTTTTGAGAGTCCCTTGGACTGCAAGAACATCTAACCAGTCCACCCTAAAGGAGATCAGTCCTGGGTGTTCACTGGAAGGACTGATGTGGAAGCTGAAACTCCAATACTTTGGCCACCTCATGCGAAGAGTTGACTCATTGGAAAAGACCCTGATGCTGGGGAGGATTGGGGGCAGGAGGAGAAGGGGATGACAGAGGATGAGATGGCTGGATGGCATCACTGACTCGATGGACAGGAGTTTGAGTAAACTCCGGGAGTTTGTGATGGACAGGGAGGCCTGGTGTGCTGCGATTCATGGAGTCACAAAGAGTTGGACACAACTGAGTGACTGAACTGAACTGAACTGAGAAATCTAAGGGAGTTTTATTTCCCCACAGTCCACATGCTGGTCACAGGTGGACAGACAAGGGAGGTTCTCAGAGAGCATCACAGGCAAGAGATGAAGGCTGTCACCTCAGAGGAAGCAGAGTTTCTTCCTGGCTACCTGTGTGCCGCACAGCTGGCCACTCTGACCACAGACTCTCCATCAGTTTATGGTGATCCTGAGACCACTGAGTCAGCTCAGACTACTGTTCAGGCCCCCTTACTCACTTGACAGATACCGAGGGGCAAAATTCTGCTTGATGTGGCTCTAAACCTTCTGCACAGTTTGACCAACTCCTACCGGGCAGCCACCTCAGGCCTGCAGTTCCTAACTCAGGGTCCACGGATAGATTTAGGGAGAACTTATGAACCTCAGAATGTAAATCTCCTTTTGGAGATGTGGTCTAAATTTTGTCAGATTTTCAAAAGTATCTCTGATCCAAAAGAGATTAAATCCACTCTATAATAAGGTGATGATTAAAACAAAAAACCTTGATAATGAGATGTTGGGACCTCCCGGAAGATTAAAGAATAAGTTCACTCAAAGCAGGCCCCGTATTCACCACTGGGTCTCTGCATTTTGTAAGGGGCTGACCATATAATATGTGTTCAATAGAGATATGCCAACAAATGAATGAGGAGGAATCTGTTAAAGACAGACAAAGAAAGTGCACCTGCACGATATGATATAAGTCAATGAAAAGGCTGAATCAATTCATAGACATCAATTTTCCACTTAGCTGAGCAAGCACACAGCTGTTGTGCCCATGGGGAAACATTATCATTGATCAACTTGTTCGTTCATTCATCCACTCACTCATTCATTTAACAAAGATTTGAGATTTGAGCACCTGCCACGTGCCAGAACCAAAGTTACATGAGACGCAGTGTTGGCCCACAGTGGGTCAGGCAGACCAGCAAATGGCCCATCACTGGGTGGCAAGGGCAGTGACAGGGACTGTACAAAGTGCTGAGAGATGGAAAGGAGGGACCTTTAAGTAGCCTACTAGGAGGGAGGGTCAGGGAAGGCTTCACACGAGAAAGTAACATTTGAGCCCAAGGCTGAAAGCCTAGAAGCAGGCAGTCAGTGGGTCAGGGAGCCTATTATTAGCTCCCACTGCTCCCTGCTGGGCACACCCAACAGATTCCTCCTAAATGTGGATTGCCAAATGAACAGTGGGCAGAATCTCTGGGGGGAGCTCCATAGCTGGAAATTCCAGAGCACGAGTCATCCAGCCTCCCACTGTCCTCCCTCATGGAGCTTCATCCCCACCAGACTTGCTGGTTCCCTCACTGCATCTGGGGAAGTCTGACCCCAGCTTCCCCACCTTTACATACAGTGGTATCCCTCCCTAACCAGCCAGTCTCCCCCTTCTTCCCTTGTATAGGCTGGGCCATCCCCAAGGCCACTGTTTCCCCTAAAACTTCAAGAACGCTAACTCTGCAAGCCCAGTCACCTTTTAAAAAAATAAATAGATGTATGTTTATCTTGTTTTCCCAAGCAGATTGTAAACCCCTGAGGGTAGGGACAATCTGTTATTCCTAATCAGAAGACAATGCAGTAGAGAGCAGTGGCTCTCGAACTCTGCCTGGGTTAGAATCACCCGGAGGACTTGTTAAAATAGATTTCTCAGGACTTCCCTGGGGGTCCGATGGCTGAGACGCCAAGCTCCCAGGTTCAATTCTTAGTCAGGGGACTAGATTCCATATACCTCAACTAAGAGTTCGCATGTTGCATCTAAAGACCTCAAACTCCAAAACAAAGATGGAATATCCCTCAGGCCTCAACTAAGATTCGGCACAGCCAAACAAATATTTTTAAAAATAAAAATAAGACAGATTTCTCAACTCCATCCCCAGAATTTCAGATTCTGTAAGTTTAGGGTGGACCAAAGAATCTGCATTTCTAACAAATTCCTTAGTGATGCCATTGGCCCAGGGATCTCACTCTGAGAACCACTGGTATGGGAAGCATAGTGGGTCCAGATCCAGATGAACCTGGGTTTCAGTGGAGGCTATGCATCTCACTGGCTTCCCTGGTGGCTCAGAGATTAAAGCGTCTTCCTGCAATGCGGGAGACCTGGTTTTGATCCCTGGGTTGGGAAGATCCCCTGGAGAAAGAAATGGCAACCCACTCCAGTATTCTTGCCTGGAGAATCCCATGGACGGAGGAGCCTGGTGGGCTACAGTCCACGGGGTCGCAAAGAGTCGGACATGACTGAGAGACTTCACTTTTACTCACTATGCATCTCACTGGCTTGTGAGTTAGGGCAAATCCTTCAGCCTCTCTAGGCTTTAGTTTCCTAAGGACACAATAATACTCAGTTTACAGGGTTGCAGGGAACAATGTAATCTGGGAAACCCAGTCTGCACACAGCAGATACCCAATAAAGCCTATAAGGGATAGACTAACTGCCTCAGATAGATTGGAGCAGCCATGGACTGAACCAAGTTATTTCTCCCAAATAGGAGAGCAAACAAATTTCAACATCTTCCTCCCCGCACCCTCTCCCACCAGCAGGCTGGACCAGCAGAGGAGTTTGATTTGATTTCTCCAGCTCCAGTGGAAAAGGTGACGCTTCTCTCCAAACCACTGGGCTCTTTACTCTTATCACAACTTCTCCAGGCTCTGTCCTTTGCCCAAGCCCCATAACACTCACATCATTAAATGATTGTCTTCTCAAGGGCACCCTGGCTACTCAAAAAGCTTAAACTTAAACATATTCACGAATTTGAACATTTAATATACTAAATTTTAGCTAAAAACAAATTTTGAGTCTGTACAGGGAATGAGGGGGGAGTGCTTCAGTAATGTCTCTTTCGAGTAAGTAGGTAAATGTTAGGTAGTGGCTGTGAGTCTGTCTCAATGCCTCTGTCTCTCTCATCCCCAGCTCTCCTTCCCTCCCTCCTTTTCAGGTCTCTGCCTGCGTGAAGAGGTCTTTCTTTGCCCAAGCACCAGACAGAAGGGTCTTCTTTCCTCCTCCCCAACAGAGTCACTGTGGCAGGCGTGCCCACACGTACCTTAATTTATACACCAGGTTTTCACCAGTGCGCCAAGAAGTTGGCTGTATATATACTTACGTATAGGCACACCCTCAAGCGGCCAAGTCTAAATAAGGAGCGTGGGCTTGCTTTGCAGAGACAACTTCCAGACACCCCCACCACACCTCCTTGCACCTCCTTCCAACTGGAAAGCTCCCATACCCCGTTTGGCCTTCCTCATTTATCCCACCCCTACCCCAGTCCACCCTTCTTTCTCAGCAGGATGCTCCAGGTAGGAACCTGAGTTCTGCTACCTACATGGCTGGGGGTCCTTGGGTCAGTGACTTTTCCACTCTGCTTCATGCTCACCTCTGTACTGATGATTGTATCACTTGCTTTAAAGGTGACGATTGTATCACCTGCTTGATGATGATCAAGCTAGAGAATGCTCTAAGGGCCTTGGCATTTTATTCTTTCCCACTCAAGGTTTAGGTAGGAACTCAATCAATTATTAAAAATCAGTAAGTGTTGCAGCATTACTTATAATAGCCAAAACAAAAAAACAACCTAAGTGTCCATCGATGCATGAATGGATAAAGAAAATGTGGTCACTATATGTAATGGAATATTAGCCATAAAAAGAAGGAAATCCTGCCCTTTGCAAAAAAACAGATGAATCTTGTGGGCATTATGCTAAGTTAATAAGTCAGAGAAAGACAGATAATGTGTGAACTCACTTATGTGCAAAATCTAAAAAAGCTGAACTCATAGGAATGAATTGATGGTTAACCAGAGATGGAGGGTGGAGAGGCAGGATAGGGAAAATGGATGAAGGTGGTCAAAAGGTACAAACTTCCAGTTATAAGATAAGTTCTGAGCATGTAATGTATGGCACGATGACCACAGTGAACAGTACTGTATTGTATATTTTAAAGTTGCTAAGAGAGTAGATCTTAAAAATTCGCATCACAAGAAAAAAATAACTCTGTAAAGAGATGGATGTTAACTAAACACAGTGATAATCATATCCATATATTTAGCCATTATATTATACATCTTAAACTTATGCATTATGTCAATTACACTTAATAAAACTAGGAGGGGGACCAGTGTCTTGTCCTTGGATAAGAAGCTGATTTGAGAATGGGAAAGCTTGATACATGGTCTCCTGTTTGCCAGGCTTTCTTACACAATTGAATCTCGAGGCAAGGCTTATTCGTCCACTTTTACAGTTGAAGACCAGGGAGGCTGACTTGCCCAAGGTCACACGGCTGGTCAGTGGCTGAGCTGGAACCTGAACGTCCCCAGCACAGAGTTGGGTCCCCTTGGCTCAGGGGAACAGGAGCTGAGGTCCTTCTAGGTGGATGGTGGGTGGAAGAAAGCTAAAAGGAAGACAGGTGGCCCAGCAGCATCCCCCACCTCACCTGGCTCCAGCCCTGGCTCTGGTGGGGCCCCCCAGGCTGGGAGAGCTGAGGCTGTGCTGTACCGGCCAGAGGCACCTGTCTGGGGCCAGGCTGTGCCAGAGACAGGAGCCCAGATGGGGATTCTGCTGCAGGGCGACCTCGGGTGGGGAAAGAGGCAGCCCAGCGCACTTTATGGGATCCCCGTGCACCTCACATGCAATCATTCCCTCTGTCGCTGGAAATCATCTCTGAAGCAAATCACCGCAAGGTCATCTGCGAGCCTGCTTCACCCACAGGTGAGGCACTCCACAGGACCCCCTCACACTCAGGCCCTCCCACCTGGCCCCCCGACTGATGCCAGTGACTGATGTCATGACTGGGTGTTTCCTTTGGCTTCTAACACAGAGAAAAGGCAGAGTACACAGCTGTGTAGGTTTCCCCAAAGGTCTGTCCTTTGGGGCCTGCATTCATTCTCTCCTCAGGAGATGAAGTCTCAGAGGCAGCAAACTTCTCAGGACCCTCAGCATCACTTTAAGGAGTGACTGACAGCAGGCTCTGAAGCTGGCTCCAGCTGGGTTTTGGTCCTTTCTCTACCAATTTCCAGCTGTGTGACCTTGGGAAAAGAGCTTAACTCCTCCGAGTCTCAGATATTTTTTTCTCTGATAATAGTAACTTCTAGGTAGTTCCTCTGAGACTTAAATCAGGTAAAGTGTGGTATACACTAAGAACTCAACAAATGTTGGGGAAACAAAAGAGAGAAAAATCTTATTCTCTCTCCCAATAATCTGTCCAGGAAGAGAGCAGGCTTGAGGCCAGTCGGCAGCTAGGGAAGGGACACAGGGCATGCTTGAGAAACCCTGAGTGGGTGTAGAAACTGAAGGCAAACGCTGAATTGCCCTGGGGACTGCAGGGCATGTTTTGAAGAAGAGGCTGTGTGGGAAAAAAGAGAGAGGAGAGGTAAGAAAACACAAATCAGAGAAGGCTGCTGGGCTGGAGGAGAAACAGGAGATTCTACCAAGTCTCTGTTGTGGGTGTGAAAATTACATCTTCCCACCTCCCCATAAGAAGTTCAGTAAAGCCTCCATTTTAAATCAAGGTACTGGGGAGCCGGATCTTTTGGGAATACAATGAGAGGATGGGCTTGTCCTCAAGCGTGTAGAGAAACCAGGCCATGCATGGAGTCATCCTCTGGCTTGTGTTACTATGGTGAGGGTGATCTTGGACCAAAGCTTAAGTGGGCAAGAACAAAAACTTATTTAATTTCTATTTCAGGACCTCTATCCCTTCCAGGCTGGCAGAAAATGTTAACCCTGGGTTTTCTTGGAGTTCCTTCCCCACCTTCCCAGTTACGCGGTGCCAAGACCCTGGAGAGGGTTCCTCTTGTTTCTGCAGCATCCACCCAGGCAAGGATGGCAAAGGGTCCCCTGCCACTGCCAGTCTGGTGCCCCTGCTCTGAGGCAAGGGAATCTTCCTTCAAAATGGCCCTTGTGTGGATTTTTCTGGCACAACTGACACCTAGCCTTTCCCTTGCTGGGTGGCTATCCACCCCTCCACCCCACCCTACAGAAACACACACACACACACACACACACACACACACACACCCGTGTGTGCAGCAGGCAGGCAGCGCAGGTTCCTGGTCTCAAGAGTTTCTCTCTCTTTGATATATCAGTTGTCTGTTCTCCGCCTGGAATTTCCTTCACAATCATCTGCCTGAAGGGAGAATTGGGGGCAGGGGAAAATATCTTTCCAAGTAGGTTTGGATAGCCCTGGGGCTTCCCAGGTGGCGCTAGAGATAAAGAACTCGCCTCCTAGTGCAGGAGACTTAAGAGAAGGAGGTTGGATCCCTGAGTCGAGAAGATGCCTTGCAGGAGGGCATGGCAACCCACTCCAGTGTTCTTGCCTGGAGAATTCCATGGACAGAGGAGCCTGGTGGGCTACAGTCCACAGGGTCACAAAGAGTCGGACACAACTGAGTGACTTAGCACGCATGCACGGATAGGCCTACTTTACTCTCTGTACTTACTGCATAGCATGGATAATACCATTTTTGGTTTTGTTTGTTTTTAACCATCACACTATTGATTGGGGTTACTGAAAGGGTTAATTTCTTGAAATATCCTCCTTCTCTACTATGTCACCCTTATCATCTTGATGACCCCCTCTGTCAGGTTACTGACACACCTGAGCCAGGGCACTAAAGCATGAACAACACAGCTAGAAGGAAGTTTTTTGAAGCCTTGTACCCAGGTTTCCTCTCGCTGTACACAAAGAGAGGGAGGATCTCTACCTGCAGCTGTGTTCATCTGGTGAGCCCTTTGAGCTCAAGAATCCAGGTCGTGAAATCCTTCCCAGGTTTTCCATTCTACTCTGAGGAAGGCTGAAAATTCTCAAAAGGGAATACCCTTGCTTCAAGCCTGCTATTGATCTAATCCAGCCAGCATCTTTAGAGGTGGAAAAGCTTGAGATCCAGTGCCTCCCCATAGAGACATTGCAGCTCCCTGTCTGTTTCTGTTGCAGAAATAAAATGGGTTCATGCCGCCCGCACATACTGCTCTATATCTATGCCTTGGACATCTTTCCACATCTCTGTACATAACCCTACTTCATTCTCTGTATTTGCCTCGCAGTATCCCACAGCATGGAATTATGATATTGTTTGTTTGTTTTTTGGTTTTGCTTTCACTAGCCCTCTATTGATGAATATTTGGGTGTTTTCAAGATTACAATCCATGTTACAGCAGAAGTCTTTTCATCTCTCTTTATGCACCCAGTTCCACACTTCTTAAAAAATTTTATTTATTTGGCTATGCTGGGTCTTAGCTGTGGCATGCAAACTCTTAGTTGAGGCATGTGAGATTTAGTTCCCCGACCAAGGATCCAACCGGGCCCCCTGCATTGGAAGCACAGAGTCTCAGCCACTGGACCACAAGGGAAGTCCCCTAGCTCCACACTTTTCAAGATAATACAGTCACATGACGGGCAGTGGGATGCGTATCCTCACTAGAAAGCTAGGTGTAGGGAAGTGTGGAAATTGCCTATCATGCAGTAGATTTGTATTAGAGATGGCAAACATGATACCCCTTCTAGCCTCTAGACCCAACACTCTCTTAGTCCCAGTGAGTGATCCCTTAATTGTCCTGTATATTTAGGTCCAGCTTGGGTTGTGTGCTAAGTCGCTTCAGTCGTGTCCAACTCTTTGCGACCCTTTGAACTGTAGCCTGCCAGGTTCCTCTTTCCATGGGATTAACAAGCAAGAACACTGGAGTGGGTTGCCATGTCCTCTTCCAGGGGATCTTCCTGACCCAGGGATCAAACCCGTGTCTCCTGCATTTCAACCGGATTCTTTACTATTAATGTCACCTGGGAAGCCCCCCAGTTTGGGTTAGAGCAGGCTTTTTGTTTATTTCAAATGACCTAGAAGAAGCAAGTATGTGGGTTATGCTGGGCACTGTGTGCTGAGTGCAAGGAAGGGAAAGGCCACTAGATAACCTTCATTGATTGATGGGGTCCCATGTGTGAGCCCCCAGAGGATGAAGTAGCCAGGATCATCTTCCAGGCTAACACAGCACATGTATGCCTGTGACCTCATTTTAATCCTCTGGGGTCTGTATCATTATCTTCCCCATTTAGAAAAGAGGAAAGTTAAGCACAGAACGGTGACTTGTCCTCTGTGACATAACTCACAGCGGTAGAGCCAGGACTGGGGACTTGTCTTTTAAACACACCTATATCACCACTGGTAATAGTGCTACTGGAATACACATATATATTCTCTGGTGAAGGACAGGGAAGCCTGGCATGCTGCAGTCCATGGGATCAAAAAGAGTCAGACAAGACTGAGTGACTCAACAACAACAAAATATTACTACTACTGAAAGGTAAAATAGCATTGCTGAAAGTGTGAAAAACTGAAATTATAACTATAAAAACAAAATGACAACAAAAAGTTGCTGGGGTTTTTTTCTAAGATTTTTTTTTACGTGGACAATTTTTAAAGTCTTTATTGAATTTGTTACTTCAATAATATTGCCTCTGTTTTATGTTTTGGTTTGTTTGGCAACAAGGCAGGTGGGATCTTAGTTCCCCAGCCAGGGATCGAACCTGCACCCTCTGCATTGAAATGTGAAGACTTAACTACTGGACCACTAAGGAAGTCCCCAAAATGGCAGCAGAAAGTGTGAAAAGAAAAGCTTGGGAGTCAAAAATAAAATCTTAAAAACAATCTTGCTAGGTGACCAAGGGCACATCATATCTCTTTGAAACATAGTTGTTTCGTTCTTACAGAAAGAGAATGATAATAACAATAAGAATCAGCATAGCAACAGCAGCTAATGTACTCTATACACCACCCTAACCTAACAGCCATTTCCAAGTCTGAGCTTCCCCTGCAGGCTTGCATTCAAATATACATATTTAATATGACTATAATCAAAGGAAACATACAATTTTATTTCTTGATTTTTCATCCGACATTGTCTCATAAGCTTTTCCCACTTGGTTACATACATACACTCAGCAATCACTTTTTCAGTGACTGCCTTCACCCTTGTTAATTAACTCCTTTCACTGGTTCTGGACATTTACTGCCACCAGGTTTTCACTATTTTGGCTAATACTGCAGGCCTCTTTCAGCCTCATGGAGATTCCCCAAAGTCAGAGATGGTCCAAGGACTTTGGACTCTGATCTCCTGCCCTGCCTAAGCTCTTCACTCAGCCCCACCTGCCTTCTGCTCCGGTGCCTGGCTCTGCCCTGGCCTCTCTCAAGGCCTGAGGCAGAGCTGAAGCCCTGCCCGACAGAGTTCTGTAAAGGCTCTGAGCCTCAAAGTAGCCTCAGAACAGGCTTAGAGAGGCTAAGAGGGAAAGGGACTGAAGAGAGCTTCCTTGATGACGCCCCAGCTCCCCTTGAGAATACATGCATTTATGTTGCAAACCTCTAACTCAGAAAATTCTTCTAAAATTTAAACCAAAATTCCCTTTGTCTTCTTTTTTCATAGGACATAAACTGTTTTTTCCCATAGACCTATGAGAATTTTTCCAAAAAGGCACAATATTGTCTCTATGATTTCACAAGCTTAAGGGTTCTTGAACTCCTTAAGCTTGTGTGTGTCAGGTTAAGGAAACAGGTTGTGTGCATGCTCACTCAGTCATGTCGGACTCTTTGTGACCCCATGGACTACAGCCTGCCATGCTCCTCTGTCCACAGGATTTCCCAGGCAAGAATACTAGAGTGGGTTGCCATTTCCTATTCCAGGGGATCATCCCCACCCAAGGATCGAACCCAAGTCTCCTGTGTCTCTTGCACTGGCAGGCAGATTCTTTACCATTGAGGCACCAAGGATAGAGCTTAGGGGGACATTATCTTTCCATCTCTCTCGGCTGCCTTCCATTGCCTTCACTGGATACAGTGAGGCCTAGGGTCAGTCATGTAGACTCCCTGAGCCTCAGTTTCCTCACCAGAAAAATGGGAGAGATTATAGCCTGTGTTTAGCAGGAGTATTGGGAGATGCCCTTTGTGAAAGAGTGGGATAGGCTATGAGGCACCTGTGAACATCCAGCCCCTGGAAGGACTTTAGAAAACAATCGAACTGTCCCCCTAGATACTGTTTTTCAATGCTTTTCCTATTCATATGGGGTGGGATTTGTCCCACTCTGCCTCCAGCAGGACCCTCAGATCTGACTTCACCCACCAGCACCAGGCCAGGTGAGCCCACATTTCAGACTCAGGGCAGTGAGACTCCTATCGCACTCACTCTGGACACACGAGGCCCCTCCTCTCTTCTGCACCCCTCAGCCTCCCACCCAGAATCAAGCGGGCCCACCCACCCAGCCAGCCTGCCTTCTCCCATGCCCCCGCGTGCGCGCGCAGCGGGGCACCCACCAGGCGGCCCCCCGCACAGCACCTCGCTTGGGCGCCGCAGCTGAAACTCCCGGTCCCAGCGCGGCCGGGCGGGTCTGGCTCCCCGCCGCCCCCCGGGGCCCCGCAGGTAGCGGAGCAGGGAGGTGGGGGGTGGGGGCGCGGGAGCGCCGGCGGGGCGGGGCCCGCGGGGTGGGGGCGGGGGCCTGGCGGCCAGGCCGGGCCGCGGAGCTACAGGGGACAGAGCGCGCGAGGCGCGTGGAGCCTGCTGCAGCCGCAGCCCGAGCCGGAGCCCGCGCCGGCGCCGCCATGCCCCTGGCCTTCTGCGGCAGCGAGAACCACTCGGCCGCCTACCGGGTGGACCAGGGCGTCCTCAACAACGGTTGCTTCGTGGACGCGCTCAACGTGGTGCCGCACGTCTTCCTGCTCTTCATCACCTTCCCCATCCTCTTCATCGGTGAGCGCTCGGGGCGAGCGGCGGAGGAGGGGAGGGCGAGGCCGGGAGGGAGGAGGAGGCGCTGCGTCCTGCCGCTCTTGGTGTCCCCTTGCGGGCGGGCGATCGCCGCTCGCCTCCCTCCGGGGTTCCCCTGCTCTGTGTGATGCCCCTCGGTCCCTCCGCTCGCACCTCCGCGCAGCCCTCACCACTGGGATGTCCCTGAAACCTCACCAACCACAACGGAAGCTCCTGACCCAGAGGACCCCAAGTTTTGCCACCGCAGGGCTAGAGCCGGAATGGAGACAGGGGAAGGCAGGGGGTCTCTGTCCGCGCTGGAAAGGTCGGGAGGGGGTCGGGCTGTACTCTCAGAGGCGCTAGGTAGGGAGCCGGGTCACCCCTCCCCCAGGGCACCCTCCTCGTCAGCCGCCACTGGGGCCCGGAGGAGAGCAGCCTGCGCCTCGGAAGCTGGGATGGAGGCCCTGCGAGCCCTCGGCTGAGCCGGACAGTGGTGGTCAGCAGCCTCCGGAGATCCTGGGATCCCACTCGCCCTGAGCGAGAAGAGGCTCCGCTTCCCCAGCCAACCCCATCCGGGCGCGCGTGTGCCTAGAGTGCAACTTCTCAGGCTCCATCAGTGCAGAGCCCATCCGACTTAGCAGCGACCCCGGAGGCCCCCAGAGTCCTGTTTGAAAACCCTCTGCAGAGCTGGGCGGAACCGCCCCGGGGAGGTTTTCAGTGCCTCTTTCCTGGGGTCCCCTGTATGTCTCTCCAAGACCTCGAATTTCACAAGCTGGCTAGCTCTGTCAACTCACAGGGTGTCCCCTGCTTCCCCCCAAACCTGTTAATTCCCTCTAATTAAGAAAAAAAAGCAAATCTTAACATTCATACACAGCTTTTGGGAAGAAAGGAAAAATTCTCATCTCACAGAATTAAAAAGAGGAAGATGCTGCAGAAGCAAAAAGTTGCTAGTTACTGACAAAGACAATTAGAAATAGGAAGGAAGCTATGCTCACAGATACATCAAAAATTGTACCAGCATTTACACTGTTGCTGTCAACCAGATGGTTTATTTACGCTGTAGTTTGTCACATGAAAAGCCAGATATAAAATGGGTACCTACACATGTGGGCCTCTGTGGGTCTGGGCTTCATGCAAAGACATTTAGTTCAAGTGAACAGACTGGGGCACTGTCCTGGGTACACTCCTCATCCCCACCATGGGCCCAGTGTCTAAGCACCTTCCTGGGGTTCAGGAAACCTCCTCCAGGTGAGCCAGGCTCCCCGCCTCTTCCTGTGTCTCCTTGCAGGATGGGGCAGTCAGAGCTCCAAGGTGCACATTCACCACAGCACATGGCTCCACTTCCCGGGGCACAACCTGCGCTGGATCCTGACCTTCATGTTGCTCTTCGTCCTGGTGTGTGAGATCGCGGAGGGCATCCTGTCTGATGGGTGAGTAGCTCTCAGAGGGCCGAAGAGAGTGGGTCTCTTCCAGGGTGCCTCCCAAAAGGCCCAAGGAGACCCCAGCTCACCTTTACTCCATGAGCCGATATGGTTTCACTTGCTAATAAATTCAGCAACTGTTCACCTAACATCTGTATGCTAGGCTGTCTGTGCCAGGCACTGGACACTGAGAATCATACCCTACCCAGATCTGCACATCAAGACCCAGTGAAATAATCCTAGAATTTATTAGAGTACCGTAGCTTCTGTGGATATACTCAGCCTCCCTCACAGGCTGTTGGAGTTACCTTCTCAGGGTAAAAAATCAGTCTTGCTTGAGACCTTTCCTTGGCTCCCAATTGTTTTCAAGGTCCCAAGTACTTAGCCTGGCATCCAGGTTCCTCACAGTTGGCCTTCCCTGTCTCGAGCCTCATTCCCAAAGGCCTTCTCCCCATGCCCACCTTTCCCAGGGCCTCACAGCATACTCTCCACACCTCTGCCACTGCACAGGTCATACTGTATGTTCTCATCTGTATCTATTTGCAAACTCTTTCCCCCTAAGCCAGAAAGGCCTCAGAACTGGAAGCTCCATTTTCTTTATCTTTGTATTTACCGTGCAAGGCACATGAGAAAGTTCCGTAGACCCTTAGTGACTCCTTAAGAGGATAAATGAAATAATCTTGCAAGTAAGTATTCTGGGAGGATAAAGGAAGGCAGATTGGGCAAGCTTCATGGTTGAGGGGGCTTCTGAGCCGAATCTGGAAGGATGACTAGGGTTCCGAGGAGCAGAGGAGTTCCGGAGAGGGTGGGAGCGGTGCGGCGGGGCTAGTGTGAAACACACCAGAGCTGTGAAGGCTGAGACTTGGACACTGAGGGCCTCTCCAGGAAGGTTTCCAACACCAGGCTGAGGGTTTGAGTTGAAATTTGCAGGCAGTTTAGAAGCGATGTAATCAGCACAGCACTTGGAGGTGAGAACTTGAGGGCAGGGTGGCAGCCGTGAGTAGCTGGAGGTAGAAACAGCACCTAGGAGGTGACCGCGGTAGTCTAGGTGAGAGGTGACTGCAGCTGAAAGTGGTATGTCAGTAGCCAGGGGTGCAGACAGGGAGGAGGTGAGCAGCCATCGCGTTAAGGAAGAATGACTCCCTGGGTGAAGGGGTGGTGGAAGGTGGTGGGCATTTGGCTTAAATAGCTGAGGTCCAACCCCTGTAAGTGGGGATTAGACTATGCTCAGATTCCACTCCTGCCAACCCTGGCTCCTGGAGTTGGACAACCGGGGGAGGGGATCGGGGGTCCCCACCCCCATTGATACACATACTCCCTCACCCTCCATTCCCACTGCATCCTGGCTTCAGAAATAATCTCTGTGATAACTGCTTGCCTTGGGCTTCCTCCAAAGCCCAAGAGATGAGTAGGACAAGAATGCATACTGCCACATAACTAGCAGGTGAGAAGTCTGCCTCCCGCCTTCCATCCCAGCACACTTTCCAAAGCAGCGCAAATGCCAGAGAGGGGAGGGCTGCCTTGTGAGCCCTGGGGCCAGAAGATACTCACTGGGCTATAAGGAACAAAGCAATGGAGAGGAAGACATCCTATCTGTAGAAAAGGTAGACCTCGGTCTTCACCAGCGTTTCTGCTATGCCGCGTATCAGCTGTAGGACTTTGGACAAGTCACCCAGCCTTCCTGGGCCTCACTTTCTCTACCTGTGAAATGAGCTTCATAATCCTTGCCTGGCCTGCTTCATAGGAGAGTCCAGGATGATTTTAGAGCATGGAGAGAATGCAGAGTGCAGAGTGGCAGAGCCCTGGGCAGATAATACACTCCCAGGATGTGGCAGACTAGAAAAAATCTGGCTGGGGACTCCTTCCTGCTGGCTGTTCAGCAGACCCCCCTGTGTGGGCAGCACCTGTATCCCAAACCTCTCTACGCTCAGTGCAAATCACTATCAGCTCCCCAGAGGGTGAGTCAGCTCCTCAGTTGGGCACTTGTCACCTAGTGTCTGCTGGTTTCCATCTGTAGCCTACACCCCTGGGCAGGCGAGCATGAAAGAGGGACATGGGCAGGGAATCAGACTGGAGGAGAAGCCGTAGGGGCCTTCAGAAGGCAGGGGCCTTCTGACACCCCCAATCCACCCACCCTGGGTTTACAGACTTGCTGAGAAGTCTACAGGGCAGATAAGAGAGGGGGTGTTAAAGCAGTGGTCTTCAAGTATAAGCCTCATTTGGGCTTCCCAGGTGGTGTTAGTGGTAAAGAACCTGCCTGCTAATGCAGGAGACACAGGAAACATGGGTTCGATCCCTGGGTAGGGAAGATCCCCTGGAGGAGGGCATGGCAACCTATTCCATTATTTTTGCCTGGAAAATCTCATGGACAGAGGAGCCTGGCAAACCACAGTCCATGGGGACACAAAGAGCCAGACACAGATGAAGTGACTTAGCACACATGCAAACTTCTTACAGTGATTAATTAAGGTATCTAACCTATAGGGCTTCTTATCTTCCTTTAAGAATTATTTCTCTGTGGTGCTCTGAATTTAGAACAACCAAATGTTTTTAGGTTATTTAGAAATTTTTTTTCTTAACATAGAATGTTTTCCCAGACCAGCATAAACTGGAAAAAGCCCTGTAGAAACTTTTACCTAATTTGTTATCTAAGTCAGTATGTATTATTCAATAAAGCAGCCAAATCTGTTTAAGTCGTGTCATAAAATTCTTATTTCAATTATGGTTATTCATTGTCATTTTATCTTATAGAATATTTATTATTTCTACCTTCTACTGCAAACAAAAGACTGTATTTAAACTTATGAAATAACATTTTAGATGTCACTTAAAATCTATGCAGGGGTACAGAGTTTCTCAAAATTCTTTCTTTTTAAAAAATGTTCTATGTATTTCTTTTAAAAATGTTTATTTATTATTTTTTTGTCTGTGCCAGTCTTAGTTGCAGCATGTGGGCTCTAGTTCCCTGATCAGGGATCGAGCCCACGCTCCCTGCCCTGGGAATGTGGTGTTTAGCCACTGAACTGCCAAGGAAGTCACTTCAAAGTTATTTCAAGGAACACAGAGGCGAGAGTTTTGAAGGACCCCTGGGCAGGGTGTTGGCTGTTCCCAGTGTCCCCACTAGTGACTGCCTTGTACCTCCTGTAACAGTGTGAAGGCCTTGTGCTGAGACTATCCACTAATCAAGGCTTGAAGAATATCAACATTTACAGTCTCATTTAACAAGAAATCTGGAGGCCACCGTTTTTAGTTGGTGTGGTGGCTTAGTGATGGCATCAGGACCCCAGCTTCTCTGCATTCTGGTTGCAGGCTAGAAGCTTTGCAGCTGTGACTGCCAAGGCCAGCTTCCCTCTGCCAGATCCTATAAGTGTGAACCCAGGGAGAGAAGACCATGAATTTCAAAGCCTGAACACCAAACCCTCGTAGCATCTCCGTGTGGACGCCTGGGCCCCTTAGTTAACAGACGTGTTTGGGGTACTGCCAAGCAGAGCTGCCAACATATAGCCGCCACGCGTGTGTTGTGGAGGCCGCACTGCATGCTGCGCCCTAAACACAAGGCCTGGGCTACTCTGTTGGGGTATGGCACAGCTCACCCACATCTCCTCTCTCCTTCTCTCTTGCCCTCCTCTCAGGGTGACCGAGTCCCGCCATCTCCACCTGTACATGCCGGCCGGGATGGCGTTCATGGCCGCTGTCACCTCTGTGGTCTACTATCACAACATTGAGACCTCCAACTTCCCCAAGCTGCTGATCGGTAGGGAAGCGGGAGGGGTGAGAGGGGGAGGGAATAGGGACTTCGATTTGTTCCTGTGCCAGGCGCTGTTCTAGGCGCTGGAGGTTCAGAAGTGGAGAAAAATCCCTGCCATTGTGGAGCCTCAAGTCTGGTGGAGGAGACGTACAGACAAAGACAGTAGACAAACAAGTAGTGATGATGCTAAGAACACAGAGTAAGGAAAGTGGTAGAGAGGAAAAGCTGTGTTGCTGTCTGTATAGCATGCCCGGAGGAGGCCTCTGGTAAGAGTGAGCATGCAGACTTTGGGGGGTAGATGTTGCATGCAAATGGTAAAGCAAGTGCAAAGACCTTCTGATAGGCGCAAACTTGGCAAAGAAGCTGGTGTGGGCCAAGGCAAATGTGGGGAGAATGGTTGAAGGTTAGGTCAGGGGCCAGGAGAGGACCAGAAGACTCCTAGGCTTTGGGCCTGGGCACCTGCGTGAACAGTGTGTTAGTGACTGATGTGGCAAAGAGCAGGAGTTGGGGTGTTTAAGCCACACTGAGTTGAAACAGCCAGCTCAAGTATCAGGCAGGCAGATAAACAAGTTGGGCACTCAGGGGAGGTCCGGGGCAGTCATGGCTTTGTAGGTGGCATGTAAAACTTGAGCCTAGATGCGGTAACCTTTAGAAAAGAGAAGGGCCCCAAGACCAGAGCCTGCGGTTTGCCAACGCTTAGGAGTGCCCGCTCAGACCTTCTGACACCATGTGACTGGGGTCCCAGGCAGAGACAACGGTGATGACTGTTGACCTTTATTGAAACTGTACTGTGTGCCAGCCTCAATGCTAAGCTTCCTCCATGCATTATCTCACTTAACCCTGACACTCTCCCTCTGTACTGTTGCTATCCCCATTCTACAGACGTGAACACTGAACTCAGGTTACACATAATGACAGCAAACACTCATTTAGCACCTCCTATGTGTCAGGCACAATCCTAAGCATTTTACATGTATTAACTCCATGTAATCCTTACAACAACTCTATGAGGGAGGTACCATCATTACCCTTTTGCAGATCAGGAGACCAAGGCTCAGAAGTTAAGTGGTTTGCACTAGTCTTCCCAGCTAGTCAAGGGGTAAAATCTGGTTTAGAACCCAGGAGTCTGGGACCCAAGCAGGCTCTTAAAAAGAATGAAGCTGTGTGTCTAAAAGTCCTCAGACTGTGTTGGACCCGAGGTATAAATCCACAGACCTTCCTCTGTGTGGGGCTCGGTCTGTGTGCCTAAGGCCAGGCTGTACATCTGACTGTTAGCTGTGGTCAGACTGTGTGTCATTAAGTCAGACCATGATTTTTAGAAGTCACAGCATTAATTGACAACTGGAGTCTGGAACTCTCTGGGCTAAGCCAGAGATAGCCTGGTGTCATGAGTGGGAAGGGGGTGCTTCCCAAGCTAGTCTCAGGTCTACCTTCCTGGTAAGGTGGGAGCTGCACTCCTTCAGGATCGTCCAAGAGATGCCCTCTCCCCAGGAGCCCCATGTGAATATGGTTGGGGGACTGAGGGGCAGCAGGTGGAGAGATGTTAAATACAGGCTTCAGAGAGCCTCCCGCACCAGTGTCTGAAGCAGGTTCTCATGCATAGAGACCCTTCCTTATTCGCCAGGCTCGGCTGACCAGTGCCCCTGGAAACACCCTATCTGCACATCTGGCAAGTTCATTTTGTCATTCTCCAGAAAGCATACAATATTCTCTTCCTAAAGCACCAATTGGGCTTCCCCTAGCTCAGCAATAAAGAATCTGCCTGCCAATGCAGGAGACACACAGTTTTGATCCCTGGGTTGGGAAGATCCCCTGGAGAAGGGACTGGCAACCCACTCCAGTGTTCTTGCCTGGGAAATTCCATGGACAGAGGAGCCTGGCAGGCTACAGTCCAGGGGGTCGAAAGAGTTGAATACGACTTAGTGACTCAACAACAACAATGAAGCACAAATTACCACCCTTGGACAGACCAGTCTTTCTCCAAGGAACAAGGACTAACTCCCTCCATTCCCCTTAGGTAGAGTTTTACTCTCTGTGGAGCCAGAAGTTCTAGAACAGGGAAAAGTGAAAAGGATGCACCCCATGGGCTGCAGGGCAGTGAGTATTAGAGAAAGAACTGTCCTTCTGTGGAGGCTACTGCCTGGTCACAGGTCTGGAGTCGTACAGAAAGGTGAACCGTGATGCAGCTTACAGTGTCCTGAGAAGTAACCTTGTTCGTGGACCTGGGTGAGATCAGGAGGTATTCTATGAGAAGGTCATGTTTGAGTTGAAAACGGAAGGATAGGTAGGAACTAGTTGGGGAAAGGGACAGGGAAATGCTTCCGACAGAAGGAGCAGCATATGCAAAGGCCCAGAGGCAGAAGAAGGAAAGCACATTAGGAAATCTGGGGTGGGAGAGGGAGGTGGTGCTAGAGTGCAGCGGGCAGAAGGGAGCTGAGCTGTGAAGGCTGGAGTGGCAGGTGTGGCAGGACCTTGAAGGCCACACCACAGGCGTTGGTCTTTATCCAAGGACAATGGGAAGCCACTGAGGGTATGTAACATAAAACTTATTTTAATCACTTTTAAATGTACACTTCAGTGGCATTCAATGCTTTCACCTTGTTGGATAAATATCACCACCATCCATCTCCAAAACTCTTTCATTTTCCCATTAAACAATAACTGTACACATTAAGCAATAACTACCCTCAACCTTTTAAAGCTGGCATTCTACTTTCTGTCTCTGTGAATTTGACTACTTTAGGCACCTCATTTATGTTAAATCGTGCACTATTTTGTCCACTTAAAGTTCATTTAACTTTGTTTTATAGTCTCAAGATTCACCCATTTGTAGCACGTGTCAGAAAGTTCTTCCTTTTTAAGGCTGAATGACTTTCCATTGTGTATGTCCCTGTGTGTATATATATATTCTATCGTGTATATACACATTCCATTGTATATATACATATATTTTATATGTATACCATATTTTGTTTATACATTCATCCATCAATAAGCAGTTGAGTTGCTTCCACCTTTTGGCTATTATAAATGATGCTGTTATGAACATGGGTGCATTGAGATCTTATTTCATTAAATGTATTGGTCTCTGGAGGGCGGGAGGGGAAGTGGGGAAACCATGAGAAATCTCTAACAGTAGTCCAGAGGAGACATGATGGTGGCAACCCAGGTGGCCACCCAGATGGACAGAAGTGGATGGATTCAAGATAATTAGGAAGTAAAATAGAATTTGGTAATAGGTAGGATGTGGGGGTGAGGGAGAGGAGAGCGAGGGAAGAAGCAGAGGTAATGAGAATCAGAGGGTTTTTTTTTATCACTTTATTTTTTTAACTTTTTATTTTCTATTGGAGTATAGTTGACCAACAATGTTGTGGTAGGTTCAGGGGAATTCAGAGTTTAAAGCTCAGCAGCAGCCTCTGTGCTGTTCTTTCCCCTCTCCTGTTCTCTCAGACAAGCCCTAAGCTTTTACCGAGCACTGCTCTATCTGGCCACAGGCTGAGGGCGCAGCACTGTAGGGTAAGGTTGTGGAAATTACCCCTGGGCTTAGTCCTGGGTCCACCACTAACTCTCTGTGTGACCTTGGACAAGACGCTCAGGCTCTCTGAGCCTCAGTCTCCCCATCTGGACAGGAATAGTAAGGCCCTGGCTAAGTCATAGGGTTCTTATAAAGATCAAACCAGATCCTGTCTGTTAAGCATTAGAGGCAAGACCAATCTGAGACGTATTTACAAGTCTTGGTCCCAGTAGGAAACACTCACGAAGGCCTCCAGAGCTTCTGGTGGCTGGGATAGTGTCTACTGGGAGAATATAGGTGTGGAGGCAGGGGTATGGCCTCCAGCTAGGGGATTCCTTGTGACCCAGAGACCAGACTCAGCTGAGAGCATCCAGACTTGAGGGCTGGGGCCAAAAGCAGACACGCCTGCCTTCTATCCTGATGCTCTCACTCGAGGACCTGAGATAGTGGCATTCGCCCCTCCCCAATTCAGTGTCTCAACCTAGTTCCCAGCCCAGAGCCAGGCTGAGACAGACCGCAGCTCTTGTCCCCAAGAGATGCTCTGGCATTCATGTCCAGGCCCACCCGGGGAGGGAAGGCAGGGTGACGGTCTTCTTCCCTCTCTGTAATTCCTCTAGAGTAGAACTCTAGGCATTTGGGCTGACTTTATATCATATATAAGATCCCATATGTCATATATCGTAAACCATATGACTCTAGGGAGTAAGGGGGAAGGACCGCCTATGCTAAAGCTCTCCCTAAAGGGGGACTTAATTACTGCTCTCTTTTGTCGTCACCAGTAAGCCAAAACCGGCTGGCTTATTGGTGGATTTGAATGGGGTAGATAGGAATTTAGAGGATAGAATCCACCAATGGCCTCTGACATTTATGGTCCCAGGTCTGAAATCTGGAGATGATAAATATATTAACACCTGATATCCAAAGAGCACCCAGTGTGTGCCAGGGTCACTGTGCTAAATGCTTTCCATACATTGCTCACAACAACCTTTGAGGTAGTAATATTATTATTCCCATTTATGGATGAGGAAACTGAAACCTAGATGCGTTAGGTGACTTTCTCAGGATCATGTCGAATCTGAGCCCAGGCGTATCTGGCTGCAGGCCCAGCTCTAACCACAATACGCACTGCCTCACAGGAATGTGACTCGCTTTTTTGTATCCCCCACTCCCCAGGCTCCCTGAAGAGCATCATCGTGCCATAGTGGGCTCTGGGCGAGGTGGGCCAGGGACCTAGGCCCTCACCCTCCCTCTGGCATTAGCTTGCAGTGAGCTTGGGCAGGTCCCCTCCTCTCTCTGGGTCTCAGCTTCCTCATCTGTAAAATTAAAGGACTAGATTGAAGGACCTTTAAGATATTCCCAGACTGGGGATTCCACAAGGAAGCCATTATAAGGTGGAGCCTACATGTATTAGGCATTAGGCTAGCCCGGTTATGCCACTTAATGGCTGTGTGACCTTGTATCAGCTACTAAACCTTTCTGATTCCTTTATCTGTTTAATACAGGGTGATGGCAGGACTTTGCTCACAAAGCTTTTGTAAGAAATAAATGAGATAAATATGTTTAAAGTGCTTATTTGACACAGTGCCTATAACTTAGCTAAATTCAAGAAATAATTCCACCATTTTTCTTCTTATTTATTATAAAGGAAAATTTGGCTGACCACCTTGACTTAGGAGATTATTATTATCTCCGAACATGCCTGTCATGAATGTTTTAATGTATGCGCATTCCTTCTCTGGTAGCTCAGACAGTAAAGAATCTACCTGCAATGCAAGAGACCCGGGTTCAATCCCTGGGTGAGGATGATCCCCTGGAGAAGGGCATGGCAATCCGCTCCAGTATTCTTGCCTGGAGAATTCCATGGACAGAGGAGCCTGGTGGGCCACAGTCCATAGGGTTGCAAAGAGTCAGATGTGAATGAATGACTAACACCTTTACTTTCACTGTCTCAAAATCATATATTCTTATATTCACACACACAGACATCTCTCACTCTGAGTGTGCTTGCCCACAGGCACACCTCCTCCCTGACACACTTTTCTCTCCTCTTGCACACACTTGCGCACATGTGAGTGCACACACATACACATACGTGCGTGCACGTCCTCCCTGCTCTCTCGCCTCTCCCCGGCAGCCCTGCTAGTCTACTGGACCCTGGCCTTCATCACCAAGACCATCAAGTTTGTCAAGTTCTACGACCACGCCATCGGCTTCTCGCAGCTGCGCTTCTGCCTCACGGGGCTGCTGGTGATCCTCTATGGGATGCTTCTCCTCGTGGAGATCAACGTCATCAGGGTGAGGGTAAGCAGGCCCCCTGGGCTGCACCCACCTGCGGACACACCTGGGCCAGGGCAGGGCTGCTGACCAGGGTCCTGCCCCTGGATGTGGGCTGCCACTCTGCTTCTTAGCCAAGTCCTGGAAGGAGTCTGCTTCTTTCACCTGTCCTCAAAAGGAGAGTTGAGGCCAGTGAGGGATGTTTCAGGAGGAACGTTCCATCCAGCCCAGCAGCCCTCTACCCCAGGCTCCCAGGGGGAGAGGAGGTGACAGCTGAGGCCATAGGATCTGGGTTTGATAGGAAATAAAACTTCAGGTTCTGGCTTCTCTGAGTTTGATTTTTTTTTTCTCTTTGAGGTGGGGGGGCTTGTTTTATTTTAATGTATTCATATAATTACACATGAGTTAGTAAATGTGGTAAGTGTGGCTACATACATATCTTTTGAGTTTGGGTTTTTTTTTAATCATTTCTGCTTGCTCCCTTTTCCTCTCTGAGATTCATACCTTCCCCTCCCTCAACCAGTCCCTCCCCAGGTAACCCAGATTAACATTCTAGTATGTATCCTTCCATTCTTTTTATTAATATATTGTGCTTACATACTTGCATCTGTTAAGGATATCTCCGTAACATAAATATGTATTGTTTCTTTCAGTGTTTGTTTTGTAAAAATGGGATCATATTACATATAGTTTTTTGCATCTTGTTTTTCTCATCCATCAGATATCTCTTAGGACTTCCTCCAAGTCTAGTATGGTTAATTTAGTTTTCTTAATGGCTGCATAATATTCCATTGTGTAACTGAGCCATTGCCCTATTGACAGGCATTCACTTTGTTGCCAATTTTTTTTGTTGTTGTTGCCAATTTTTTGCCATCACAAATAATGGCGTGTTAAACATACTTGTATCTATGTAAAGCTGCTTCTATTTCTATGGGAGGGAATCCAAGGAGCAGAGTTGCTGGCTCAAAGGGCCTGTGTATTTGAAATGTTAATTGATGTTGCAGATTGCCTTTCAGAAATGCTGTAATCTACCAGCAATGAATTAGAAAGCCCTTTCCCTTCCTCCAGCCAGCAATGTGGGCTATAGCCTTCTCTAATTTGGGCCAGTCTGATGAGCGTGAAGTGCTACTTTAATTTGCATTTCTCTGACTCCTCTGCTTTTAGTTGGTGATGTGCAGCATACAGAGGCTTTCATATTCTCTGCCTCCACTGACCCTTGCAGCATTGCTGTGATACAAGTTAAATCCCCTTTTTAGACGAGACGTTTTAAGATGAGGTTTGTCCAAAGATACCTTGCTAGTAAGTGGAGGGGGCAGAATTCGAACCCAGGTCTGCATGGGTCCACATTCTGCAAACCCTATATGAACATGGTAGTTTCTTCAGATTTATAGGAGAGAGAAGATGGCATATGGGAGACTCCTGCTCTTGCCCAACCCAACCCAGCCCAGGGGATTCAAAGTAGGACCTCGATGAAGAGTTATGAGTCAGGAGGCCCTGGCACTGGTGGTCAAGAGGAGTTGGGAGGGTCTTTTTCCTGGGAAGAGGCAAATGATGGCCCGACCTGTTAGAAATCAAGGGTGGGGTGCCACAACCCCAGATCTCTGCTGGGACAAAGCAGAGGTGATGAGAAGTTGCACTTACCCTCCCCCGTGTCCCGTGCGCCCACAGAGGTACATCTTCTTCAAGATGCCAAGGGAGGTGAAGCCCCCAGAGGACCTGCAGGACCTGGGGGTGCGCTTCCTGCAGCCCTTTGTGAACCTGCTGTCCAAAGGCACCTACTGGTGGATGAACGCCTTCATCAAGACGGCCCACAAGAAGCCCATCGACCTCCGAGCCATTGGGAAGCTGCCCATTGCCATGCGGGCCCTCACCAACTACCAGCGGCTCTGCGAGGCCTTCGATGCCCAGGCGGTCAGTGGGGGCGTGATCACACTCTCCGTTCCTTGTGCTCTGGTTTAGCGTCACAGACAGGGAGCTCAGAAAGCATCAGGTCAAACCCCTGATGGGACAGTGGGGAAACTGAGTCCCATGAGGGAAAGAGGCTTGCCCTAAGTCACACAGTGAACCAGGGAGAAGTCCAAGACCAAAGACCCATAGGACAGTCACAGCTGGAATGATCCTCATGGTTTAGGTCACCTAGCCTAACACTTTCATTGTCCATGTGGGGAAACTGAGGCTCTAAAGGGAGGTAACCCTACTGGATTTCCGGTGTCTTATGGTCTTTCTTTTGGAGCTCAGTGACTTTACAGGTGGGGATTGTCAGCCATTTGGAGAGCAAGGGCATTAGTGGCCTAATCCTTGCAATAACTCTATGAGTTAGGCCAGAAGGCATCTCCTCAAATCACTGATGAGGAAACTGAGGCCCTGAGAAAGGCCATGACCTCCCCAGAGCTAGCCTACCTCTGGCAGGTGGCAGAGCCAGTCACCTGACTCCCCATCCAGTGCTCATTCACTGCCCCTGCCCTAGCATTTCAGAGGAAAACACCAAGACAGACACAGTGGCATTGGACTGACATATGTCAGGTCCTTGTTACAGCACTATGCTCACCACACAGTCCCTGCCCAGCTGTGTGACCTTGATCCATCACCTGGCCTCGGTTTCCCTATCTGGACCACGTTAGGTCTCTATATGGACCCATACAACCATGCACTTGGTGGCTCTATAATTTCTTCCCTGACTTCACCTTTTTGCAGCAGACGTGGCCACTGGGTTTCTCTAGGCAGCAGGAGCCAGGGGTTCCCTGGGAGGCTGGGCCCTCAGCCACTCTGACTCTGTCTCTCTGGGCAGCGGAAGGACATGCCAAGCACACAAGGTGCCCGGGCCATCTGGCAGGCCCTCTGCTGTGCCTTCGGGAGGCGCCTGGTCCTCAGCAGCACGTTCCGCATCTTGGCCGACCTGCTGGGCTTCGCCGGGCCACTGTGCATCTTTGGAATCGTGGACCACCTTGGGAAGGAGAATGGCGTCTTCCAGCCCAAGGTAGGCCCCCAGGGGTAGAGCAGGGCACCCTCTGCAAGGTTTTCATTCACTTGTGAGAACAGGCAGGAGGTTGATGTGTGTGAGAGTGGATGCACAGGGCAGTTTCTCACCATGCAGAGCCCTTAGCAGTATCTGTCTCTAGGAGATGTCTGCATCTGGTCAGCAGAAATGCTAGAAGGCAAGCTTGTGCCCCTAGAGAATTTATGGTGCCCTACGCTTTTGACTTAGCAACTAAACAGCGGCATACCGTAATCACCATAATACCTCTCTCGGTTATATCATCATTCGGAAAGTTGCAGGAAGTGTCTAAAGCTTTTATTTATTAGTTTTTAATTCATGCTATCTTAACAGACTCTTGATAACTTTTATGGGATCTCTGTTCTTCAGTTTTGTATGCTCATAGCGCTTGAGGCTCTGCAGGGCCACTTTGGTGGCTGCTGTTGTGGGGAGGAGAGTGGGATACCTCCATCTGGGAGGCTTTTTCTCTCTCCACTCCAAATTTTGTTAAAAGCTGCCCCAGTTTTATTAACATGTTAGAACTTCCCATTAAAATTTGTTTAAAAAAAAAGAGTTCTGTGTCTTAAAAGTATTTGAAACCCATTGGACTAGATGATACACAATGGCCTTTCCATCTTTAAAGATGCTACAAACTGAAATTTGTCAGACAACAGAGACAGAAAATCTTTCTGGGGTTCGTTTTCCTTCCTTGGGGCAATGGCATTCATTCTGGGGGTGAGGGTGGAGTACTTAATTCTTTGATCTGTTTCTGTGCTGCTGCTTAGGTTTCTTGTTGTTCAGTCGCTCAGTCACATCCGACTCTTTGTGACCCCCACAGACAGCAGCACGCTAGTACGTCCCTGTCCCTCACTATCTCCCAGAGTTTGCTCAAACTCATGTCCATTGAGTCGATGATGCCAGGTTTAGATGACCACAAAATGGAAAACTTTTCACCTCTAATAAGATTCAGAGTCTTATTTCCCCAGCAGGAACATCATTATAACCTTTTAACCACAAATAGACTGTCCAAAAAAGATGCAGGTAATCACTAATTAGGGATCTGATTACTAATTTACGACTTCCCCTTGTGTAGTATTATCCATCTCGTGGGTTCCATAACTGCAGATACCATTTAATTCCCAGGAGGTGCATATGAATTTTTTCCCAGAGACATAATTAATCAGCTGAGCACTTTTGGCCAGGAATATGAGACACTCTAAGTCTGTCTGATTTACTCAGCAAACAATTATTGAGCTGTATTATGTGCCAGACCTGGGTAAGACTGAGAGAGTATAGAGACAATGATTATAATGAGGAAGATTAATAATAACAACCACTGATTGACTGCTTAATACATGCCTGGCTATGTGCAGAAGTTATCCATGTGTTATCTCATTGAATCCCTAAAACAGCCTTTTAGGGTAAGTTTTTTTTTTTTTTTTGTAACAACCTTTTGAGATATAATTGACAAAACCATACAACTTATAAGGTAGGTATCTTTAATCCCCATTTTATAGATGAAGAATTTGGGGCTCAAAGAGATTAAGTAACTTTCCCTAGGGTCTCTCAGCTAGTTAGTGACAGAGTCAGGATTTGAAATCAAGTCTCTTTTACTCCATAGTCTGGGCACTTACAATCATGATGTTAAATTGATTATTACTATCAAGTCTTCATCTCTGGCCTCGAGGAATATGAAACCAAATGGAAGAGAGAGAAATCTAAATAAAATATTTTATGTGTGCTGAGTCACTTCATTCATGTCCAACTCTTTGTGACCCTATGGACTGTAGACCGCCAAGCTCCTCTGTCCATGGGATTCTCCAGGCCAAGAATACTGGAGTGGGTTGCCATGCCCTCCTCCAGGGGATCTTCCCAACCCAGGATCTAACCTGTGCCTCTTCTGTCTCCTGCACTGGCAGGCAAGTTCTTTACCACTAGTGCCACTCATGTGTTAAATACTGCTACTTGGAAGTAGATACAAGGAACTATAGGAAAAGGAGTAATTAACTCAGCCAGTGATCATGATAGCTTCAAAAAGGAGAAGGTATTTGAATGGGGCTTTGACAGATGAGTAGGAGTTACCTAGGCTAAGATGGGTAGATTTCTTGTTCATTTAAAAATGTGAGAACTATTAACTTGGAAATAAATTTCATGAAAACTTTACAGTACTTCACAATTTTTTCACTTTTAAAAATGTTTATATAATGCATCGATTTCTTTAAAAAAACTAACATGAGAAAGCCTTTTTAAAAAAAAAAAGGAAAAGAAAAAATGATTAGGACTCTTTTTGCTTATTTAGACTTCAGTGGCTCTTGAGACCTCCTCTGGCATTTGAGCTGCTGAACTTTATTTGGCCCAAAAAGCGGGGAAGAGACTGTTTCTTTTGTAAAAGGGTCACCTTCAGCTTCAGTCTAACCATAAATGAAAAAAAAAAGGAAATGTTAGTTACTCATTCGTGTCTGACTCTTTGTAATCCCATGGATTGTAGCCCGCCAGGCTCCTCTGTCCGTGGTATTCTCCAGGCAAGAATACTGGAGTGGGCAGCCACGTCCTTCTCCAGGTGATCTTCCTGACCCAGGGATCAAACCCAGGTCTCCTGCACTGCAGGCAGACTCTTTATGTCTGAGCCACCAGGGAAGCCATAGGGGATTCCCAAATACTCCACACTGATAAGCCTGCAGCAGTATGGAGCCGACTGTTAACACTGAAAAGTGACACCAGCCAGAGCCCTTATCAGCTTGTCCACATCATCGTCTTCATCCTGTTTCCCTAAACTCTTACACTAGTCTCCTAAGAACTCTGGGGCCAGATGTATCAAAGAAATGGCAAGAACAACACTTAGAATACTAGTTCATTTGAATGTTAGCTTTGCCTTCTCTTTTCTCTTTGTTGGTACACAAACCCTGGGATTTGCTGCCCTCTCATTGGAATGCTCTTGTCTTAGTTACTTGTCAGCACATAAATCGCCGAGACAGATGGCCCTGCCTCAGTGGCAGCAGGCCTTATCAAATCTAATATTTGTTCCCAGCAGCCCAAATGCAATCAGCAAATTACAGACATAGAAACGAGAGTTGAAAGTAAATATCGTCTCCAATGTCAGCAGCAGAAAGTCCTCAGTCGTGTGGTTGCCTGGGATATGCCTTAATTCTCATGTAGTGGGGGAAAGTGAAGTGAAGTTGCTCAGTCGTGTCCAACTCTTTGCGATGCCATGGACTGTAGCCTATCATGTTCCTCCATCCATGGGATTTTCCAGGCAAGAATACTGGAGTGGGTTGCCATTTCCTTCTCCAGGAGGTCTTTCCAACCCAGGAATTGAACCTGGGTCTCCCGCATTGTAGGCAGACACTTTACCGTCTGAGCCACCAGGGAAGGTCTAGTGGGGGAAACGGGTCATTTATTGAAGTTATTTGGTTCACCCCCGCCCCACCCCACCTCCCAGTGGCTCCCACCCAGAGAGACAGGTGCTATCCTGGTCTTCATGAACAGGGAAGGAAGCTCTCTAGCTGTGTTTAACAACCCTCTCCGTGAGAGAGCCCATCTTCCAGCTCAACCTGGATCCATCCTGCAGCAGTCGGCGCAGCGGGCACCCACTGTTTACTCTGTTATCAGTGGCTGCCCTGTCGTCCCTTCCCTTGCCAGGATACTCACAGTTGGCAAGAAATCACGCTGCCCTTGGCATCCTCAAGGACAGGCATTTCTTGTTTCTTCTTTTATTACTGGAAGTGTCATATGGCCTGCTGGATCCTCAACACTCCTGTCCCCGCTGTCACTCCCCAGGGAACACTGGGACCCAGGCCCTGCAAAACCCCTGATAGATCTCTTTCCAGCCCCCTCCCTCACCCAACCCCCACCCACAATCTGTCACCTGCCATGGATGCCTCTGATCTGGCTGGAGGGCAAGGGAATTGGATTTATAAAGAACTGCTGGCATCTGAAACCGGCCAGCACTGCCATAGGCTGTCAGCTGAGCAGAGGAAGAAAGAACAGTTTGGGTTTGATCTCAGGGCCAAACAAAGCTTCACACGGCCTCTAAACCTCCATGGGGATCGTGTGTAGGTTAGTGTGTGTTTCTGAATGAGTTCTCCTGGGTCCTGCTTATGAGTCTTTGTGTGTGTTTTTCTGTTGTCCCTGTGTCTCTTGGTATGTCTGTTTCTGTGTATATCTGTGTCCCCATCTGGACACCCATATTTGTGGCTGTCACTCTGGGTACTTTGAGAACTTATACACATTTCTGTGACTGTGATGTCAATGTGCAGGTTGGTCTCTTTATGACGGTGTCCATGTGGGTGCTCTGGTCTGGCATGCCTCACTAACTCCCTCTGAACTGCAAAGACGTGTTTTTGATGTCACGTCCTCCAGGAAGCCTTCCTCTGATTGAATTAGATGCTCCTCTTATGTGCTCTGTAATATCCTATGTTTGCACCATCAAAACACCCATTTTCTTGTTCTTCAACTTGACCCTGAGTCCCCTAAGACAGGATCTGCATTGGCTGTCCTCTGTGTGCCCAGCTCCATGCCTGACACCCCAAAAGCACAAGAGAACTGATTTTTCAATGAAAAATGCAGACATTACCATATACTGAGTGCTTATACTTACTACAAATCTTTATTTCTCCATACCATGTAACATGTGGGATCTTAGTTCCCCAACCAAGGATCAAGGCAATGCTCCCTGCGTCGGGAATGTGGAGTGTTAACACTGGACCACTGGGGAAGTCCTAAGAAAACTTTTTACTTACATTGTTACGCTAAATTGTCATAACAGCTCTCTGAAGTAGAAACCCTTAATAGCTTCATCTTCCATGTAAAGAAACTGAAGCTCAGAGATGTTGAGGAACTTACAAAAACACAGTCACTAACATAATGAATCAGAACTTGAACTCAGATATGGGCTAACCTCAAACTCTAAACCACCATGTCAAATGGCTGTGGATGGATGGGTGGGTTCCTTGGTCTATAAGCGGTCAAAGACAGTTATCAATGTTTTTACCATGGCCTTCCAGTGCTGGGACCTTACATTCTGCATGCCTTGATTGGCTCAACTGTAAAATAGGGAAATGGATAGCTTCTATAAAAAGTATATGGGAGATGAAGATCGTATGCATTGATTACTTTAAAAGATATTTATTGAGTGCTACTATGCAAACCCCTGGAAACAAACACAATTTCTTCCCTGAGAGTTTGTGAAAATGTGAGACAAGGGCATCTGATCTTCCAAAGCATTTTCCACCCACCAAATGTCAAGTTGTAAGTCCTTGGCCTTTCTCTCCAGCTGTCAAGGTGCTGGGCAATGCCAGTGCCCTGACAGCCATTTGAAGCTTCCCAAGGCTTGCCGCCCATGAGCAGTATCCCTGGCCTCTTTGGCTAGTCTAGTACCTACTTCTTAATCAAAAGGTAGCTACTCTGGCCCCTATCTCTTTTATGCTGTCTCTTTGAAGAGAGATAAAAAAAAATGACCCAATGACTTACACTGCAAGCAGAATTTCATTTTAACAGGTCACAAAACTCTTGACCCAAATAAATATTATTTCTGACCCTAGGGTGTGTGCGTTTTGGGGAAGGGGAGCAAGGCTTTTCCTTTAGACCAAAAATTCCAACAAATTCTAAAAAGAGAATTTGTTGCTTTGTGGAAAATGTACAGATATTGATGAGGGCATTTAACAAAGAACACACACGCACCCGTAACCTGAACAATGAGATCGGTTGATTTTTTTAGCCCTCATTCTGCAGCCTATGGGCTTTCTGATCATTGTGACATAGTGAATGTGAGCCGTTCCATGCTACTTAAGAGCTTTCATGATGATTGATGTTCTTGGGTACATAGTGTTTCCCATGAGTATCATAATATACTTAACCATCCCTTGTGGTTACACATTTACATGGATTTTTGCCTGCTCTAACCCAGAGAAAGTACATCTTTGCACATACAGCTGTTTCATTATGTTAAATTATTTCCTTTGGGATAAATCCCCACCATGTCCTTTGTGGCTTCAAAATAATAGACTCCATTCTCCAGAGCTGAGTCTCTACAGAGGCTGGTAGAACAGAAGAATTCCAAGGCATGTTAAACATGACCAGGTTTTTCCCTAGACCAGATGCCTTCATTTTGGACCCAGAACTCGCCAACTGGGCAGGTTTCAGTCCCTGCAAGGTCACAAGCTTGCAGCTGACAGTAGGAGACTCAATGTTAAAAGGTTGGATGAGGCTCAGGTAGTGGATCTATGGTAGTGTTTTTGGCATCACATGGTTTCACGTTCACATCTTTTCCTTTATCAGCATGTGACCCTGGGCCAGCCACTTAACCACGATGAAACTCCATTTCCTCATGTATAAAATTGGTCTAATAATGGTATGCTTCTCATTGGGTATTGTGAGCATTGCACCTGGTAAACACTGGGCCCTGCCCCTTGCTTCCCTGTAAGATTGGGTCTCAAACTCAGCAGCCTAATTTTAAGGTCCATTTTGCTGCTTCCAGCAACCCCCACTCTCTTCCTTCTCCCTTCCCCCCTCTGCCTTTCCCCCTTGTACTTTAACAAGTGAGACAGAATCAGGGGCTTCAGGTTTCAGTAGGACCCTCTTTCTAAGAGACCTCAGTTTTCCCTGTGACTGTTTCCTGCTGTCCCCAAAAGGGAGCAACCCTGTCCTACAGAGGAAGGGCGATATAGCTGTAACCAGAACCAGCTCCATGGACCTGTGAGAGCTGGTTGAAGGCCTCTATTGAACCAAGAGGCAAAATCTTTCCTACCATCAGAAAGGTCTATATCCAGGATGTAGGAATTTCTGACTCTAGAAAAGGCCTCCACTTAGAATCCTGACCCTTTCAGCCTGATCCTCGTGTGGACACTCCCTCAGGCTCCTTCTCATCATTTTGTTCCCACCACTCTTTACCCTGCAGCAGCAGCTCCCACAACCTTCCAAACCACTTGCAGAGTTCAGGGCAGAGTCTCAGAAAGGGGTGAGCTGTGTCTTTATGGAAACATTGATGTGGAGCAATGGACTTAATCAAGATCAAAGTTTTCCTGGGAGCTGTTGATGCTGAATTTAGAAACAGACATGCTGTTGTTCCCTGGTATCTTTAGCAACAAAATCAAACCATTTGGTTTATTTCTCCCACTGCTTATCATCTAAGATCTTGCTGGAGGTTCAGAAAGCCTTCCATTTGAAAGGAGGTCCCAGGAGCCCACAAGACTGGGGTGCTTGGGTCTGAAATAGTCCATTACAGGCGATGCGGTCCCATCCCTCCCTGGGAGCAGTACTGCCTTGTTTTCTTCTGGTCTTTCTTCCCAGGAATTTCTACACTGCAGGCTGTTGGTGAGTGTGAGACAAAACCTCAGCTGATTCCACTTTTGTAGCAGAGAATACATGTAGTATGATCTGTTTTAGTGGTTCTAGTTTTGACTGCTTTGTGATTTGCTCTATTTATTCTTGCCCCATTCAGAGTGAAATCCCCTGGCCTCATGTCCACAAAGCTGAGAATCATATTTATGGACATAAGGTTAGAACTGGGTCACGTTCTGTTTACCTAAGTGGGTTGATGGAGAGAGTATAGGCAACCCTCTCTATAGTTACAAGAATGTTTAGCCTGATTTTTCCACTCATAAACAGTTGCACAAGGCTTGCAAGTATGGAGAGACCTATAACAATGGCCTCTGTGGCCCATAACAGGTATTAATGGTGGTCATTTTACTGGCAATGACAGCTACCTCTGAATTTCTCTTTCCAACAGACACAGTTTCTCGGAGTTTACTTTGTCTCATCCCAAGAGTTCCTTGCTAATGCCTATGTCTTAGCCGTGCTTCTGTTCCTTGCCCTCCTACTGCAAAGGACATTTCTGCAAGCATCTTACTATGTCGCCATTGAAACTGGAATTAACTTGAGAGGAGCAATACAGGTACTTGAATGATTATCTTTTCACTTTGCAATAAGGACCACATTATGTGTCCTCATGAACACTCAAGAATGATTCCGCTGTGAATTTATTGTTTTGTTGCCCTTTGACAGTGTTTTGAAACTAACCATTGACAAGGCAGTTGACACGGTGGAAAATGCCTTGGGCTGGCCTTGGAACTGTAGTAGTTCCAGCCCTAATTCTGCCTTGGACTAGATCTGAGATGTCAGCTGCTTAGCCTAAAGTGGGACAGACATCACTAATCAATCACAGAACTTTTTCCTGCTGAATGCAAGTGCAGCCTCATAATCCTTCTACAAATACTGTTCCAGGGCTCTGCTACTGGACAGTCTTCTTTGCTTACAAAAAAGCATCTTTGACATACCAGGATTAGATAGACTGAGTAGCTCAGATGGTAAAGAATCTGCCTGCAATGCAGGAGACCCAGGTTCAATCCCTGGATTGGGAAGATCCCCTGGAGAAGGGAGTGACAATCCACTCCAGTATTCTTGCCTGGAGAATTCCATGGACATAAGAGTCTGGTGGACTACAGTCCATGGGATTGCAAAGAGTCAGACACGACTGAGCAATTTCAGACCAGACCAAGATCAGTTTGAGCTCTTAAGTCTCAGGCCATGATGAGAGGGATATATCTGGCCTGGTAGGTCCCTGGGTCTAGGTTCTTGCTACTGCCTGCTGTGACTTCCTCCTCAGAGTCTGTTGGAAGGCTGATCAAAGTCAGGAAGGATTCAGGGACCCTTTAGGCAAGGTAGTGATGAAGCCCTCTGTTTTCATTAGAATTTTGGTTCCACTGTTAGAACGGAGAGACCCAGTGTGATCGTGGCTTAAACAGGATGGAAGTTTGTCTTTCACGTTTGGTCACGGCTGATACAGTCATCAGAGATCTTGGCTCCTTCTGTACTGTTGCGCTGCCAGCCTTCTCACATGACTTTGTCTCATGGTTTAATGTGACTATGGATATCACCACTATTGTGTCTGCATTTAAACCAACAAGAATAAAGGTGGGACAGTAGGAGGGAAAGCTGCCTTCTTTTCAAATCATGATGCAGAAGTTGCAGAGATCCTCTTCCATCCCGTTGGAGAGCAATTGGCCACATGGATGCACCTAGAGAGGCTAGAAAGTGTGGCTTTATTCTTGACAGGCTTTTATGTCCTGCTACAAATTCTTCTTATGAAAAGAAGAGAATGGATAATGGGGGACAACAGCTAGCAGATTCTGCCGTACCCAGCAATGCCCATGAAGTCAGCAGAACACTAAGAGGTTGTGACTAAATCCCAAAGCTGCCTCATTCTTCAGAAATGTTCCTCAAAATCATTTACATTGACTGGTCCTCTAGGAGCCAGGATCAGAAGCACTGCAGAAAAGGGACTAAAGAGAAGGGTATAGCCTAGGCTGGAGACAGTGTCAAGGTCCAAACTCTGGTTATCTTGGTATAGTCCATGTGAATGGTGCCCCCTGGAGTTGTGTAGTACACAACTTGTGAAGCTGTGCATGACAACACTCCATCTCCAGTGCTTTTTTGTTGAAAAGCAGAGCCATTTCCTCACAAAGGTCATCATGTGATAATGATGGAAAGATCCCAGAAAAAGCTAAGACACTTAAGACTCATAGGGGTTCAGATCTAGGAGAACCAAGCTGTTGCAAGTTCAGAAAACCTTTCTAAAATCCCAACCTCTGTTCAGAGCCTTCCAGTGATAGGCAGGAATATACCACTACAAACAAAAGCCAGTTTTGTAGCCAAGCAGTTTTGTAATTAAATCTACTTTCTATTTCTGTCATAAATCACACTGTAACCTAATATTTTCCAATTATGTTAAAAGAGGCAAATATGGCTTTTTAATGTATTAGCATGTAATTGTTTTTATTAAACTGTCTGAATATTTTGCATGAATAAGAAAGATTAATTTATTATGCCCCCAAAAGAAAATGCTGGCATTAATTATGGGAACAAATTAGAAAAAAATTCTTCCTTTCAAAGATTTACGGAAATCTATAGATAAAGATTTATGTCTTCATGAGTTTGAGAACAACCACAGTTCTTTCACAAAAGGTTATGAAGCAAAATTCCTATATTGTATATAATTTTTGACATATACCAGATTTTAGTTGTGTAATTTTGTGAATGCTTGTCTTTACTTAATAATGCTTTCTTTGTTAGTTTACCTTTGTTCCTACTTCACTGAAACTAGATTTATTATTATTCTTTAAAAATCGATTGTATATAACTTAGGATAAGCCTAGATCTATCAAAAAAAATGTCACTGCCATTGTTTTAAACCTCAACTACGGTGTACATAAACTCAAAAAAGACAGAAGGTCATGCTTCAAGCAGACCTGCCCCACGAAAAAGCCTGGCCTTACACAAAAGATGGATTAAGGGCTGGGAATCCACCTTACAACATAACGCACAATAGAATTTCCTTCAAGAGCAGGCATCCCCAGGTCATTAAGACAGAAATGCACTTTTCCTTGTTTCAGGACACATAGCCTGAAAATTGCCATCTTTCTGGGAGGCACAATCGCTCTGCACATAGAGCTTTTAGGTTCAGAGCTCATGGAAAGCCATTACCATGGCTGTTCCTCATGTGCCCTGGAGAGACAGAACAAGGTCCTTGGGGGTGGCTGGACTCGGGATAGTACTAGAGCTGATCAACATACGCATTGTCTCACGTAAGACCTTCCCAGGCTGAACCCTTGTATTTATTTCAAGGCTCAATTAAGACAGGATTTAGCCCCAGAGCAAACCCCTTTCCCCATTAGAGAAGCCACATTAAAACAGATGGCTGCCACCTTTCATCATTTTTATGGCTCTTAAGTATGTTCTCCACTGGCCTCCAGTAAATCAAGAATACAACTGGGCATGGCAATCTGCTTTTAAGATTTAAAAGCCAATTAAGTCCTGTCTCCAAGGGAAAGGTCCTGCTTGCTGGGGAAGTAGCTTGTCATGCTGGTGTAGATTCCTCGTGGGAGTGCTGCCTCTCTGACTTGCTTGGACTGTGGTCAAAGCCCTTTACCTCTCTGAGCCTTAGCTGCTCCATTTATAAAACTGGAACAGTCACACAGTGCCCTTTACAGGGCTGCTCTGGGGCTCCATGGGGGGGATTCCTGAAGAGCCCCCGGCACTTTAGAGACACACGGCATCTGGAGTGGTGATTAGGGGGTTGATGATGACAACCGTGAAACACTCTACTCTCATTTCCAGACCAAGATTTACAATAAAATTATGCACCTGTCCACCTCCAACCTATCCATGGGGGAAATGACAGCCGGGCAGATCTGTAACCTGGTAGCCATCGACACCAACCAGCTCATGTGGTTTTTCTTCTTGTGCCCAAATCTCTGGGCCATGCCAGTACAGGTAAGAGATGTGTGCTTTGTCTGGAGTTGGGAGACACAAAATTGGAATCTGCTGGTGCAGGCACAGTGGCTAAGAGCCTGCCATCTTCCATTCCATGTTTACCTATACCTTTCACCTCCTCGGGATCTCCATGGGGTACATCCTGGGTGTCTACACTGCCTCACACTCTCCAAGGGGTCTAGGCATCTCTCTTGATGATCAAAGAAGGCAATGGTTACTAAGACTTTAAAAATGCAGCCAACCTTAAAAAAAAAAAGCAAAACAAAACTGAAGAATAATCATGTGTAGAACACTTTCACATAAAAGCTGTTACATTGAAAAGTGTACATGATGTGTTTTTAAGTGCGCTTTTAGTATTCAAAACATATATCTAAAAACATGATGCGTTTTAGTATTCACAGTGTGCTTCCTGCTAAATTGGAATACACATATGTATGCATTTGCACAGATCCACACAGGAAAAAAAGAACTAAAGGGCCTCATGGGGGCTTACAAGTGATTTTTTTAAAGAAATGAATTCTTTTTAAAACTTTATTTATTTTTGGCTGTGCTGAGTCTTCGTTGCTGAGCGGGCTTTTCTCTAGTTGCGGTGAGTGGGATACTGTTCATTGCAGTGCACCGGCTTCTCATCTGCTGGCTTCTCTTGTGGGCTACAGTAGTCGTGGCCTGAGGGTTTGGTGGTTGCAACTCCCAGGGCTCTAGAGCACAGGCTCCATAGTTGTGGTGCACAGGCTTAGTTGCTCCACGGCACGTGGGATCTTCCCAGATAGAGATGAACTCATGTCTCTTACATTGGCAGGTGTGTTCTTTATCACTGAGACACCAGGGAAGCCCTACAAATTTTTACTTTATCCGTTTCTAAATTCTCCAATAAGCCTGTTTTGATTTTGGAAATCTAAACATGGCATTTTCTAAAGCCAGACAACTTTTGAGATTGGCTCTGGAGGAGGCGTGTTCTTCTCCGACAATAGAATGCGAATCCTTGGCATGGTTTACTGACTCCTGGCCTCGTCTGCTCCTTCTCCCATCCTGAGCTCTTCCTCCACAGAGTCTGTGACCCCTGTCCTGTGCCTGAGGGTGAATCTTCAATCTGGTGCTCAGGTCAAAAGCCAAAACCCCAGATCCATGCCCAGAAAGTCTGCAGGCTCCCTGGGTTCAAGATACTTAACCTATCCTGAACCTTAGTTTTCCTCATCTGTGAAAAAGGGGAAGATTCCTACTCTCTGGAGTTGCTCTGCTGATTCAGTTAGATAATGTAAGCAAAGCACCAAGCAGGGAGCCTGACATAGAGTGTTGTTTAGTCGCTCACTCGTGTCCAACTCTTTTCCAACCCCATGGACTGTAGCCCGCCAGGCTCCTCTGTCCGTGGGATTTCCCAGGCAAGAATGCTGGCATGGGTTGCCATTTCCTTCTCCAGGGAATCTTCCTAACCCCGGGATCGAACCCACGTCTCCGGGCTTAGCAGGCGGATTCTTTATCACTGAGCCACCTGGGAAACTCAAAGTTTGTATTTAAGAGACACTAAGGAAAATAGAAGAGGCTTGTATAGGGAGGCAGCTAGACAAGATTGGAAGAAGTGTGTTAGTCATTCGGTCATGTCTGACTCTTTGTGACCCCATGGACTCTATCCCACCAGGCTCCTCTGTCCATGGAAGTCTCCAGGCAAGAATACTGGAGTGGGTTGCCATTTCCTTCTAGACAAGATTGGATGTAGGGCAGAAAATCTGATGGTCCTTTTTATGGTAACAGCCATATATGCTATCCCCCGCTTACTCACTCCCAGACCCCTGTGCCCCCTCTGCTCTGCTAAGATCTACCATTTTATCTTTTATCATTTTACTTGTTTCCCTTGAACAACTCGTTTCAGGAGATTTTGTCCACCAAACCTGCTACAAACCTGGTTACTATTAATAATAGTTTTTATTGCATATGGACCATTGCTAACAATACTAACTAACAACTAATAACCCCTGCCCTGTGCCTGGCCTGTCCAGCCTCTCTCACATGTATAATTAACCCTTACAACATAGTGGGAGGAAAGTTAGGTAGGAATTTTTACCTCCACTGATTACTTGCTGCTGCTGCTTAGTCACGTTAGTCATGTCCGATTCTGTATGACCCTATGGACTGTAGCCCAGCAGTCTTCACTATCCATGGGAATTCTCCAGGCAAGAATACTGGAGTGGGTTTCCATGTCCTCCTCCAGGGGATCTTCCCAACCCAGGGATTGAACCCAAATCTCCTGCATTGCAGGCAGAGTCTTTACTGCTGAGCCACCAAGGAAGCCCCCACTGATCACTTATCTATACTTATTTATCATGAAGTATCATTTGATTTTCTAGATTTTTAAAATTTATTTTCTGATATTTATTTATTCATTTGGCTGCACTGGGTTTTAGTTGCAGCACACGGGATCTTCAATATTCATTGTGGCATGCAAACCCTTAGTTGCAACCTGTGGGCTATAGTTCCCAAACCAGAGATAAAACCCAGGCCCCCTGCATTTGTCTTAGCCACCAGACCACCAAGGAAGACCTTGATTTTTTGTTTTTAATTCCTCAAAGACTGTACTTTTGCACTTAGAGCTTTGACCAGCCCTCAAGACCCAGTATTACTACCAGAACTAATATAATCCCTTCAACCGGCTCAGGATTCCATATGCAGCCTGGTTATCCACAGGGCACACGAGGCTTTTGATGGTGTTGAAAAGAGCTCGGAGCCCCATTCCTTCATCCCCAAAGGCTCTCCCTGATTGGAATCTTTTTTTTTTATCACAAAGGCCTTTTAAATAACACTTTCATTGAGCTATAATTCACCAATTTAAAGTGCACAGTTCAGTGGGTTTTAGCATGTTCACAGAATTATGCAACATCATCATAATTTTAGAACACTTTCATTACCCCAAAAAAGAAACCCATACCCACTGGATGAGTCACTCCTCATCCTTGCCCCCAGCTCTACACCGTCACTGATCTACATATACTTCTTTTATATAATTTTTATGGAGGATAGTTGATGTACAGTGTTGTGTTAGTTTCAGGTGTATATATATATATACACGTATATCCACTCTTTTTTAGATTCTTTTTCCATACAGGTCATTACTTTTGAAAACATAATGAAACTTCTCCTGAGAAAAACAAACGTGCATTCACACGTTTTGCCTACAATTTCAGGGGCTTTGTGGGCCCCCTGAAGCTTATGGACAACTATGTTAAGGAACTTGTCCATAGTGGGGGCCTCTGTACCACCTCATCCCATGAGCATTGGAAGCCCAGAGAGGGCAAGGGCCTGACCCTGGGCGACCCAGCAAGCTGGAAGCAACACCATACCCAGGTATATCCTTTCTGTGGTTCCCTAGTGACGGAGTTCCCATGAGGCTTGTTTGTTTATTTTAATAAGGAGAATCAGCCACCTTGTCTCCAACTATGTGCCAGGCACTACATACGTGCTTATCATATGTGTTCATTTAATCTTCACAACTCTGGAGAAGGGCATGGTAACCCACTGCAGAATTCTTGTCTGGAGGATCCCATGGACAGAGCAGCCTGGAGGGCTTCAATCCATAAGGTTGCAAAGAGTCGGATGTGACTGAAGCAACTGAGCATGCTTGCATGCAATCTTCACAACAGTTCTGCTAAGTGGGCAATTAAAGTCACCACCTTAAAAATGAAAAAGCTGAGACTCAAGACTCCACAGCCAGTAAGTGCTGGGACTGCATTCAAACTCAGGGCTCCCGACTCTTGGACTGTGATTGCCCCACTACTACACGAGATTGCTCTCCTGGCCTGTGACTAAGAGATAAAACAGTCTTTTTATTCCCCACACTTGCTTTGCGCACTCTGAATCCCTGATTTCTGGTGTGTTCTTCCACATGGTCCATTCAGACCCCTGCAGAAGAGCAGAGCAGACAGAGGGTCTGGGAAGCATGACACGGGGTCGGCGAAGTGTGAGGATGAGCCTGGTGGCGGCAGTGGTCATGTCCCCAGCTCCTGCCCCAGCAGCTGCCTGCCGTGGAGGTGGTGGTGGGTACAGATACCTACACCCAGCTGGGGCCCTGGGAGTGCTCTGGGAGTGCTCTGAGAGCTCTTGTGGTATCCATCGTTACCCAAGCTGCTGAACGACACCCTGATTGCCTCCAAATGAGGACAGCTAATGAAAAGTGTGGATGCCAAGGATAACTTTCCAGAATGATGATGGGAGTGGGTTCTGGCAAGAGTTGGAATGTTCCCTAATGTGCTCCTCTGCCCACCCGTGCCAGCATTTAACACCAGTTAAACACTGGGAGGCAGGTGGTGACGGGGTCGTTTACCAGCCCCTAAGAACCCGCTAATGCAGGAGGCGTTCTGTAATTAATATATGTTACAGAGTCAGCCACCCACTCCTCTGTCCTTGAGATGCTGCAGGATCTTGGTGCCAATCTGACGAGGGCTCAGGCAGTGCAGGGCCAACCTAACCATTTTTTTTTCAATTAAGGAAGACAGCACATCTGTTCTTCTAGAATAAGCCCTGAATTTAGAAGTGTCTGCCTTTGAAGGCAACCTGTGAAATTGTCATCTTGAGGCTTTGAGGGCTGGCAAGAGTAATTTACACTTCTCATCAATATTCAGAAGCTGGCTGTCACTTACATAAAGCTAGAAGCAGAATGAATTCTCTTTTTAGAGAATACCTACCAGATTCATTAAAAATTAAAGACACCAGGAACATTAGAATAAAAAGTAAACTCTCAGACCCTGGACTGGTTTTGTCGGGCCTGGATACAGTTCTTTTACCCCTTTTCTCAGATATCACTTTTTTTCCAATAGAGTGAAATATCAACCTTGATAAGCAGCAAATTGAACAAAAGGTACCATCACTCTTTGTGCAGCTTCGGCTCTGAGACTGACTTCCATCTGGAAAGTAGACCTGGAGAGAGTGAATGCCTCAGTCAGGCTTGCAGATAAATGTAGTTAGTTGCCAGTCCAGAAACTCTCTGCTTATGTGAGAACGCATCATATTAATCCCTCCTTCTGGAATCACACTGTCACACCTCCTCTTCTTTCTCCGAGGAAACTTTGGAAGGCTGGACACCAAGGCATGTCCCACTTTAGGGTAGTGGGGTTGAGGGGTGGGGTGCAGACTTCGCTAATACCCCCTGGCAGGGGCTTCCCTGGTGACTCAGTGATAAAGAATCTGCCTGTCAGTGTAGGAGATGCAGGTTCCATCCCTGGGTTGGGAAGATTCTCTAGAGAAGGAAATGGCAACCCACTCCAGTATTCTTGCCTGGAAAATCCCATGGACAGGGGAGATTGGTGGGCTACAGTCCATGGGGTCGCAGAGAGTCGGACATGACTGAGCGACTGAACAACGTCAACACGACCTGGCAGGGCAGCCCCCAGGTCAAAGGGAACTCATCTCCGTGACCCTCCCTCAGATCATCGTGGGTGTGATTCTCCTTTACTACATCCTCGGGATCAGTGCCTTAATTGGAGCGGCCGTCATCATTGTACTGGCCCCTGTCCAGTACTTCGTGGCCACCAAGCTCTCGCAGGCCCAGCGAAGCACACTGGTAAGTATCCACAGCGCGCATGTGCCCCCCTCCCCAGCCCTCCCCGGCTCGTCTCCCCTCGTGTTAGTGGGTCTGCTCACTCTTCGCCCGGGTGCCACCAACAGCCCCTCACACATCCACACCGTGACTGACCTTAAGTACGTCACGTCAACTGTCCGGGCTTCAGTTTCTTTGTGAAATAGGGTTAATGCAGGGACATTCCTGTGGGGACAAAAGCTGGGCATCATCTGTAAAACGGCGAGGGCATTGACTCAGCTCCTTCCTCTTGGGTGGGATGGGGGCAAAGGAGACCCTCCTCTGACTTGGGGACTTCTGGCAGGAGTACTCCAATGAGAGGCTGAAGCAGACCAACGAGATGCTCCGTGGCATCAAGCTGCTCAAGCTGTATGCCTGGGAGAACATCTTCCGCACACGGGTAGAGATGACCCGCAAGAAGGAGATGACCAGCCTCAGGGCCTTCGCCATCTGCACCTCCATCTCCAGTGAGTACCCCCCACCTCTGCCAACCAGCCAGCACTGTGTGCTGCTGCCTACATGCCAGGATAGGGTGCCAGGGCTGGAGGAGGAAGTAGGGGTGCAGAAGCAGGAGACTTTGGGACCATCCCATCCAGGGATGATTAAACTGTCTCTGATAACAGAGCTGCCAGAAAGCAGTGATCTCAGCCATTGATCCAGCAGCTGTATTGAGAGCCTGCCAGGTTCAGGGCACTGGGCTGGCCCTCAAGATACAGTGATGAGAAAGACAGATGTGGTCTTTGATGTCTTACTAAGCTGATATGTTATCGAGAGGCATCAATAAATGAATAAATGACGGCAGTTTTGAATTCTCCCAAAGGTGAGGACTTCTTTTCAATAAGTCAGGCTGAGCTGCCACTGCTCTAAGGGAGCTTTAAGGAAGCTTTTGTCTCCCTGAGGCCATAGCAGTGAGAAGTTTTCTCTTTAAAGAACAAAAGCTCACCCTTGAGGTACTTACAGGTATAGGGACTGAATTTACATTAGCCAAGTGGTTTGGGAAGCCCAAATCCAGAAAATAGAGAAAAAAAACCCAAAACATATAGAACTCTTATGGTCCCAGAAGATACACATATTAAAACCATTTTCCAGAGAACAGAGGACTCCAGTGGCAAACGTTCCTGTTAAATAATGAGCTAATAATAAAGAAATTAAAATCCACTAGAAAAGATGCACCATCAGAGAGTCAGCAAATGCAAAAATTAGAATTAGTTCTTCAATACCTAGAGATGATAGAATAGTTTGAAAGAGATAATAAAATATATGTGTTAAAATAACTAAGGAGCTAAAGGAGGGCACAAGCAAAACAGCAAAAAGAAAGCCAAAAGAACTTCTCAAAATTAGAAATTCAGTTCTTGAATTCAGATGGCTCCCTGGTCCAAGTGAGCATATAGAGGTCACGCCGTGGATGGAGTCCTGGCCTAAGTTTACCTCCATAGTTGGTCTAGTGGCCCCATGGACTCATCCCTTTGCAGTTACTGCCCAAGTACATAATCAGGATGTAGATATTTAGCAGCTAGAAGACCCCATACTGAGTCCCTGATCTGCCCAGTTTAAGAGCCATTTTGGTAGGAAGGGCTGAGGGGAAGCCCCCAGAGAGAAAAAATAAAAGGGCAAGAACCCAGTGTACCAGTTAAAGGAATTTACATAACTTGAAGAGGGGATTTGTGAATAAAAAGATGTATCTGTGGAAATTACACAGAATGTGGCAGGGAGAAGTAAATGGGAAATGTTTTTGCAAGTTAGGAAAACCATTTTACAGATGGGAAATTGAGGCCCAGAGTGAGTACCTCCCTGAGGTCACTTCAGAGGTTAATAGCATAGCTCAGACTAGATTCTCTAGAATCTCTGAGACTCTCAGAGCTGAGAACCTAAATGAGGTGAAGAAAACTTAGGACACAATGGAACACCGTTTTCAGGCTGTGGTCTCTGAATGGAAGAGAAGCAACCTAGAATGGGCTCTGATGGGAATGGGAAACAAAAAAGGAAATTAGGAGAGATAGACACTACCACCCCCTCCGCCAGCTGAAGCTGGTTCCTCTGGTGTGCCAGGAAGAGACATACGTGTGGGCGTGCCAGCAGTGGGCCGCAGTGGAGGGTGCACTGACTGTGTTTCCCAGACAGGCCCAGGGGGGATGAAAAGGGATTCGGGTCATCTGTGTGTTCCTGGCAGTCCACCGCCTAGACAGAGGGTCTGGCGGGGCAAAGTGGCCTGCATTCAACCCAAAGGTTCTCACAGGGCAGGGCTTGCACTGAGCACCTCCTTGTGTCCGGCCAGACAGCACAGGACAGATGGGATCCTGGTCCGTGCAGCAGCAACCAGGCCATCCACCATCATGGCACCAGTCATAGCACCTTTCTGCAGAAATTCCTGCTAAGAGCTGATTTTCACAGAATGGAGTGATGAGCATGGCAGGCTTCCTGGACTCCTCACCGAGACACTCCAGGTTCCTCTCCATGACCTTGTGGCCTCCTCCTGGACTGAGCACTTGATCAGTTCATTTACTCAGTCATGTTCAACTCTGTGACCCCATGGACTGCAGCACGCCAGGCTTCCCTGTCCATCACCAACTCCCGGAGCTTACTCAAACTCATGTCCATCTAGTCAGTGATGCCATCCAACCATCTCATCTTCTGGCATCCCCTTCTCCTCCTGCCTTCAATCTTTCTCAGCATCAGGGTCTTTTCCAGTAAGTCAGTTCTTCTAATCAGGTGGCCAAAATATTGGAGTTTCAGCTTCAGCATCAGTCCTTCCAGTGAATATTCAGGACTGATTTCCTTTAGGATTGACTGGTTGGATCTCCTTGCAGTCCAAGGGACTCTTGTGAGCACTTGATAGAACAGGAGAAATAGAGAAGGAGCCTCTGGGGAGCTCAGGGAAACCAGTGTCCACAACCCCAGGCCTTCTTCAGCCTGTCTGTCAGTCTGCCTACCCCTGGGCCTGATCGTGGTAACAGTAACCCCACACTGTGTTCAGCTCCTTGAGTTACAGACACTTGGCTTCCAGACACCCCATCGGGAGGAACAGCTGTTGAGGTAGGGGAGGGCTTCTCCCTCCCAACAAGAATGTAGCAAGGTGGAGTGGGCCAGGCTCACCGTTGCTACAATGGGAGAGAGAGAAGGGAAGCAGTAAGGAAACTGGGGGCACCGAGTCCCCAAGATTCCTGGCAGCAAGGTAGAGGCAGCCTCGGACCATATAGACAGGGGCATGTGGGAGCTCCTTTGCATCTAGGAAATGTATGCTCATTTCCTGCGATCTGAACTGCAACCCGCTGGGACATGGCTTCCTATGTAAACAGCGTTATAAGATGCCTAGGTTTCCAGGCTAGCCCAATGAAGCCTGTCTAATAAATTCTCTTTGTCCTATGGGCCCCTAGGCAACAAGCCATGGCTTTGTGAAGGCTTTGGGGCAGGAGGACCTAGGGCAAGGAGGCTGCATGTTGTCCAGAGCTAAGATGACTCTGGAAGGATCAGGGGCTCTGGAGCTATGCAGGAGTCTGCCCAGGGCCCCTCCCCTGTCCAATACTTGGTGACCTAGAAAGACAATCAGAGCAGCCCAGGCTGGTCCGTGGGAGACGGCAGAGCGGGAACAGGAAAAGCCCTTGGAGAGAGAGAGCTTGGAGAGCCAAGTGCTGCTCGCTGGGTGTTCGCCCTTCCTGGGATGGGTTTCTCGCTGTTGGTTGGTGGCGGGATGGGGAGAGACAGGTTAGCGGCGCTGCCAGGCTGCAGTTACTGGCTTTGAGTGTGTTTTCATTTACGTCCTCCTGGGCTTCCTGCCTTCTGCTCTCTGTCACCTGGAATTAGGACCCAGGTGATTAGGCTTGAGGTAATGGGGCATCTTTCATTCTGGCCTCTGGCACCAACCATGGGGTCCTGGCACTGCAACGGAGCCCTGGAGTCACGTTTCCTGATGGGGCCCGTCGGTGGTGCTGCCTGCTGGGTGTTCAGTCTGGTCATCATACACCAGGCAGTCAGACTGTCAGGCAGACAAGGTTACCTCTGACACTCTATCTGATGGTCTCAATGTCAGCATCACTGAGATCTCCTGTGTGTGGAGCCCTGAGCTGGTGCAGGGCAGGTCAGCACAAGGGGGTGAAAAGTAAATCAGTGCAGTTTCCCTGCTATCAAAATCCAGAATGGGTATTTCCTCTTGAAGAAGAACAGATGTGAGTTACTCAGATGGCACTGAGTGAGCCCTGCCCTGTGCTAAGCACTCAAGAGGCCGAAAGATGTGCTCCTTTTCTCATGGAGTTTATACTCTGCTGAGAGGTCAGAGCTCACACACACGAGACAGTGTGGCCGGGAGTTCTCACCCACAGGACCTGCTCTGCACTGGCTGCTCGGCGAGCCTGACTGCACTGACCCTCACAGCTCTGTTGTCCCATTTTACAGCAGGAAAGACTGAGGCTCAGGGAAGTGAAAAGACTCTCTGAGGTCCTCAGCCAATAAATGGAAGAGAATAGAGAAGAAGGAAGCCCACGTGGGCGGGGAGTGCCCATAAAGCTTCATGCAGGAGGAGGTTTGGCTGCGCCTGGCACAGGCCAGGTTTTAGTAAGTAGAAGACCAAGTGAGGAAAAGCGGGCGTGAGCACCATGCTCACTCCCCTTAGAAGTCAGTCCCACCCTTGTTTCCTTGCAGTACCCACATAGCTCTAGGTGTCCAGTCCAGCCATGAACTGGAGGACAAGCTCTGCAGAGGTGACAGGAGGGTCCCAGGCCCTAACCGTCACCCAGCCGACATGCTGCCTGTTCCTTCTGTCCTTTGTGCAGCACTCATTCCAGAGCCTTCTCTCTTTGCCAGACTCTACTGAGGCCCTGGGCATTAGAGAGGAGGCTGCATGGCCTTTGCCCTCCGTGTCTTGTGGGAGACCATGATGTGAACAGGGGCCATGCCTGTGGTCAGTTCTAAATCCCCGGGTTTGCGTTCATGGTGCACACCTGGCCCTGGCCTCTTTTATTTCATTCCCATCTCTAATAGATATTTACTGAGCACCTACTATGTGTCAGGGCCTGCAGGACACCAGGTGGTGAGCAGAAGTACCAGTCCCTGCTGCAGGCTACTCACAGGGTAGAAGGGAAGCCAGATGTACAGCTGTGCCATGAGTGACAGGAGCAGAAAGGGGAATCCATCGGAATGGCGCCCAACCTAGTCTTAGGGGTGGTGGGTGCCAAGGACGGCTTGTGCTAGGTGAAACCCACTGCTGGTGCCCAAAGAATCATATGTCAGCCGAGTAAGGGAAGATGTTCCAGGCCCAAAGGCTGAGAAGTGAAAGGGATGAGAGCGTGTTCAAGACTCAGATACACTGCTGTGAGCAGAGATCACAGGGCCAGATAGTGCTGCATCTTGTGCGTTGGCTTTCCTCCTGAGGCAGGGAGGCATTGAAGGAGCTCAAAGGAAGGATGGGTTTGCCGTCTTTTCCAGTGTTCTGTGGTCAGGGGCCTTCACTCTTCCCAGACGGGTCGGAACCACACTCAGGTGGTTCACGTTGGATAAATGTGACTGGCCTCATACTGTGTCCTGAAAAGCAAAAAACAAGCCCCCCACCCCCCCACCCCTGCCAAACCCAGCTCTGCCATTCACGGAGCACCCAGCACCTGCCCCTCCTGGAAACCCAGGGCCTGCTTATTCTTGGCAAGTCTTAAGCTCCCTCTTTCCCCCTGGGTGGAGGCCCTGACTGAGGACAGCCCGTGTCTGGGGACAAGCTGACCTCCAGACTTCTCCAGCTCCTTGGGACTCCTTTAGCATCTGGTCTTCCTCCTGCCAGCTGGTGCAGCCGCAGTGGACTGCTGATGCGTATCCTGGCCTGCCTGGGGAGTGGCGGGGGCGCTGGGTGGCCAGGGAGTTGGGGGTGGGGGCAGACTGGAGGCAGGACTCAGCTGGCTGTGAGCCCCCCGCCTCATTTCCACCACCTCCAGCGCTAGACACGCCGTGAACCTGCTTTCCTTCCCTCTCTTGACTTCAGACTGACTATCAGACTGAATAGTGCTCTTGCAGGTGCGGCCTGCCTCACTGTGAGCCGGCTTCTCCCCTGGGCCTGGCGGGGAGGGGGTGAACTTAACCAGAGGCACAAATGGCTCACTGTGACTCCCTGATGCGTGGCTTCTGAAATATTTATCAATGCTTTGGAGATGAAAAGCTCCTGTTATTACCATGTGGGGGCTGGCACCCACGGGCCAGGCAGCATTCCTCGACCAAAGCCAGCAGGGAGCGGGTTGTCTGAGCCCTGCTTTGTTTTCAGTGGATGTACTATTTTGTTTTGTTTGAGGGGCGACACAGTTGTTCACTACTATACCCCTCAGTAGTGAGGGGTTGTGTTGGTTGCCTGGAATGCAATGCCTGGAACAGAGGAGACCCTCAATTGCTGAATGAATATTTCGTCAAGGAGGAGGGGGTTATTAAAACAATATCTATCCTTAACTCTACGTTGTTACAGAAAGGCTTTCCCTTTTGAAGGTGGCCTTTCAGGCCTGCCTACACGCAACTAAACTTTTCCATAACAGCGTCACACTCACACCTCATTTCGTAATCTTCTGCTTTCACATCGTGTTATTTAACGGTATTTCCTACTCCCCAACATTCAAGGTTTGAGCACTGTCATGGTTTTCTTTTTAAAATTTTTTCCTAGATCACATCAAAGTGAGTCAGCCTACCCCATGCCAAAGTTGGAGAGAAATCTATTCTTGGTCTTATTTCCCACTCCTCCTATAGGCCCTTATGTGGTTCAGGGAAATGGAGGCAAGGCCTCAGGTTTTCAAGCCATGACAGCTTGAAGGGATGCCCAGCTCCCTTCCCACCCCACCCCACCATACCTTCATCCCAGCACAGGGGGGTCTGCTGAGTGCAGAGAGACGCCAGACCTTGTAGCATGCCTGTGGCTAACACCTCCCAGTCCCCGACACAGACACCCCCACTTCCAGCTGTGTTCACCCCAGGTCCTAATGGCCTGATCTTCAGAGAGGCCTTTGAAATGCAAGCAGCTGGCGAGTCTATTCACCCAACCTCCACCCCTGAAAGTGACCTAGAGTTCCCTGTAAAAAGGCCATCCTTCCAAAAGAGAATGAGGACAATAGAAGATAACATTTTCATTTTTAGCGTCTCCATACAATAGCCAGAACTGGACAGAAGTTAATTATATATCACTCGTGTTATCCGTGTTGCTGCATCAGCTTTGGAATGCTCCTTTTCAGATTTATGTATAGCTGGTCTCATTCCTCAAAGGAGTTCAGGCAGCTACAAGAATGAGGACAATGAAACAGAAAAAAATATATAAATTAAAAAATCACGACCAAGGAAAACGCGGAGCGGAACACAATGTCAATGATCACACATTTCCTGACTGTAGAGTCTGCCTGTAGTTGCCATCCCCCATTTACTAAAACAGCCGCTCCCGTTAGATGTTTCCAGTTTACTTCATTTCAGTGCTTCTTTGCTGTGGTTGCAGTTTTCGTTTCGCTGTGACAGATAGTGCTGCGGCTCACACTGTCTTACTGAGAGCTTTGTGCTTCTCTTGAGTGATTATTCAGGATAAATTCCTAAGAGAGAGATTACAGGATCAGAAGGTCCGAATTTCTGTGCAGCTCTAGCTACAAAGCACCAGATTGCTTTCTGAGTGAGTTGTACCGGTTTGTAATCTAACTTCCTGGCCTGTTCTTTAGCTGGGTGTTGAGCCCCCGCATGTGTGGCCTGGGGCAGGGTGGGGTGCACAAGTTCTTGTTGACAGGATGGGCAGGAGAGGAACAGAAGGTGCCATCTGCCCTGAGGGAGCTCCGTGGAGGAACTGCCTGTAGGGGAGGGGCGAGGCTACCTGTCTTTCTAACTTTCTATGGTGATGGTCAAGGGCCCAGGCCTGATGGACATCCTCCTCTCCCTCCCTCTTCCCAGCCAGTGATGGCCATGCTGTGTTCTGTGTCCCAGATCTGGGTTCCCTGTGCTGTGGGAAAACCAATACTGCTTATATCCTGCCCCCTGCAGTGTAAGAGGGCCATGTGGGAGGGCTGTGGCATTGTGGTGGGCACCAGGAGACCATGGAGCCTTTGTCCAGGAAGACCAGTCAAAGCACCGTCATGTATGATACTAGTGTTGACAAAAAGCCTTGTGGTCAGAGGGATGGGCAGTGCCCCAAGGGCTCCAGCCATATCTTTTCCATGAGACAGGGAGCCCTCCAATGGCAGGGCCCATAGATCAGGAATTCCCCAAAGATGGGAACAGTGTCTTCCCTATTTGCTCGAGAGCCCCACATGAGCATGTTCCCTGTCTCCCAAGCTATAAGGTGCCTCCTGGGAGCATAGTTCCTTACCTCCTTCCTCAGTCTGGGAGCCCCATGAGGGCAGGGACCATGTTCTTCCTCTCTCTTGGGGTTCCACATCTCCAACACACATCATGGATTCTCTTGCTGGTGCTAGACTCTTGGAGTAAGTAGACAGTCAGCTTCTTGGAATGGTGTTGAACATCTGGAATTCTTCAGAGTGTCAGACACTTCACCATTCATTGAACAGGGGCCATGTGCAAGGCTGAGCCCTTGGCCTCTGGCTCCTGGCCCCTTCTGCTTTCATCTGGCTAATTGCAGAACCAGATGCAATTAGCATCTGGCTGGTCTGGAAGAGGCTCCAGGAAGGAAGGGGGAGGAGGTGGAAAGGTGGCAGCTAGAATGGGCATCTCTTACTCCAGGAGGGCTGCTCTCCGGAAGTTTGGGCCCGGGGTCAGGGCTGCCTCGGGCATCTCACAGATTGGGCCAGAGGAGCAGGGCTAAGCTAGCTGCCCGGGGGCTGTAATACTCAGGTAGCACTGAGGCTTCATGGAGCCCATTCCCTACATACCTGCTCTCACCTTGGAGAGCGCCTGAGTGTGGTAACAAGTAGGTCCAAGTTAACAAAACTCAGGGGATAGAAACTGAGGTCCAGGGAGGTAAACGATCAGCCCAGGATTACACAGGTTAGAAAAAATGAGGACTCCACCCTGCTCTGACTTTAAGTCCAGATCTCTTTGCTCTTTGGGGTCCCTGTGACGAGTCTGAGGACTGCACTGTAAACAGAACAAAGACCGGGCCTCTGTTGCAGGAAACCGACTGCCCCACCTAGGCATGAACTATCAGCCTTAGAGCTAAGGCAGTCCCTGCTTCGAGCTGTCCTCAGTCACTAATACCTCAGTGTGAATGAGTTTGAAATCCTTCCTAAGAGCCTTGAGAGAGTGAAAGTGTTCGTTGTCCGACACTTTGCGGCCCCGTGGACGGTACCCCATCAGGCTCCTCTATCCATGGGGATTCTCCAAGCAAGAATACTGGAGTGGGTTGCCATTTCCTCCTCCAGGGGATCTTCCTGACCCAGGGATTGTACTCAGGTCTCCCACACTGCAGGCAGATTCTTTACCATCTGAGCTGCCAGGGAAGTTCTAAGAGCCACTGGGAATCCTCTAAGCCTCAGTCTGGGCAGATTCAGCGACCAGAGACAGAGGAAGGAGAAGCAACCTGGTGCCCTCAGAAACATGCTGCTGACCTCACGTTTGACCACAGGCCGCCAACTCTCCAATCCTTCCTCCTGCCACTTTCTCGCAGGGCCTTCTTCACACGGTCCACATGGAGCAGAGTAAGAGCATCTCAGCCTTTCTTTAGAGGCTTAGATGGCTCCAGGACAGGGGATAAGCGTCTTGAGGGCACATGGTAAGGAGCTGGAGGTGCCGTAGGGCTAAGATTTCTGCCCCTCCCAGGCCCTAGCTCCACCCTGCAGTCTGGGTAAGGACCCCAGAGGCTGCCCTGCCTCCAGTCCAACCTGGGAAGCTTCACCTCCTGCTGTCTTCTTCATCCTGCTAAACTCCCTCTGTGCTTCCTCCACAGTTTTCATGAACACGGCCATCCCCATTGCGGCTGTCCTCATCGTAAGTGGACCCTTTCTCCATCTCCCATTGTGGGGGGGCGGGCAGTGGGGATGTCTGGAGTGGGAGATTCCCAGGGTTTGGCCTTTCTGCAGAGGGGCTTCAGAAGCTAGGTTCAGCAGGGGCACTGAGAATGGGGTCATGGATGGCAAGTCTGTCTGTATATGGAGCTGGTCCCTTCTCCACACCCCACTCCAGGCAGACCAGACCTCTGCCTCCCAGCCTGGAAGACCTGATGCTTACTCTTGAGAGCAATTAAACTTTCTTTAAAAAATTGCCGTCAAACTTCTTCATTATAAAAGTGAGACACATTTTTGTAGAAATGTTGGGAAATTCAGAAGGGAAAAGGCAAAGAGAACTTAAATCACCCATAATCCCACTGGCAACAACTTCAGTGTGTTTCTTTCCAGTCTTTTCTTGAGTCACAGAATACAGCATTTTTACAAAAATAGGATTGTGCCTCACACGCAGTTTTGCAACCTTTTTAAAAGTTAAGAATATGACACGAACAATTCTCCATGTCATTAAATATCACAGTGGTGGTTTTCTAAAGCAATTTTGGCCAGAGCTGTGTGGGAGCTGAGCAGTGGGGGCCAGCAGCACGCCCCTCCAGAAAGGCCACACGCCCACAGCCCCTTCCCTCAGGACTCCCATCCTTGGCTTCTGTGACCGCTGCAGTTCTTTAAAAAGATGCATTTCTTTCCCCCGGGGCCGGAGTCCCTGAACTGTGTCAAGTTCACAGCCTGTCAGTCACGCTTGGGAATTCACTTTCAACATGATTTATTGGGCTGGTTCCCGGCCTGGCTCCTGGGGAACTCTGGGTAACAGAGGTACTGAGCCAAGCCAGGTAGCCAGAGGCTGGGGGGGGAGGGGGGCACAGCTGAGAAGATGGTTTTGTAATTAGCATGTTTGCATTTTCTGGCTGAGGACTGTTGTCTGAGAGTGGGCAGAGCTGACCTAACCTGAGGACTCCTGGTGTTCCTAGAATGAAGGAGGCAGGGCCAGGAGGGGTGGTTCCATGGATGACTCTGAGGATGACAGCATCTCCAACCAGAAGCTCCCCTGGGTCCCTTGCTCCCCCTTCTGGTTTCCTTCCCCGGGGACTGAGGGCTGCCCGTGTGGGAGGGGCCGGTGCCCTGAGTCACGCTCTCTCCCATCTCATTTGTGCCTCTGTCCACAGACCTTCGTGGGCCACGTCAGCTTCTTCAGAGAGGCCGACTTCTCCCCCTCGGTGGCCTTCGCCTCCCTCTCGCTCTTCCACATCCTGGTCACGCCACTGTTCTTGCTGTCCAGTGTGGTCCGGTCCACAGTCAAGGCTCTGGTCAGGTGAGAGGAGGGATCCAGCCAGGGCGACAGTCAGGCTGCTCATGTGTCAGGCCCGGGCTTCCTCCAGTGACCACGGTAACCACAGCTGCTTGGTCCTGGGACACGCCTGCCCGTTGATGTGGGCATCGCTGAAGCTGGTTGTGGTTGGTCAGAGGGACATAGTCCATGTGTAGCTCCCCTCTACTCCATCCCCGAGAAGGACTAGCCAAATTTCTTATGTCCTCCAAGGAGAGGGAACTCAATGTCACCTTCAAGACAACTCCATTAAAAAAAAAAAAAAATCGACCTTGAGCTGAACTTGGTATATCCTCATAAATTCTAACCACTGCTACAAGTTCTGCCTTCCAGAGCCACTCAGAATGAACGTCATCCCTCTCCCACATGATGACAGCCCTGCAGATGTTAGCAGACATCCCTGAAATCTTTGTCTTCCCCAAGCTGAACACCCACAGTCTCTCCACAGGACTCAGCGCCTTCACAGTCCCGGTCGGGGAAGAGGCTTTCCCCAAGGGCCTGCACCCCCTGTCTCCAACTGGCCTGCACACTGGGAGGCCCCACTTCAGGGCTCAAGTCAAGTGGTGACTCTGCCACTCTCCCAGAGGCATCGCCTTCTTGGGAGTGAAAGCCTGGAGGTAGATGGCTGAGGCTCTGGCTGGGGAATGCCACAGCTGGAGTGTGAAAATCTCCCGAGGCCTCTGAACTAGCTTTGTGAAAACAAGGGCCAGGTGTGCCTCTGGGCAGAGCTGGCTATGTCCTTCCTTATCACCAGTGGGACCAGACAGGAACAAACGTCCTCTGCACTCAAACCCCTCCAGCCTTGAGGGAAGTGACATCCCTCTCCTGGATCCTGGCAGGTCCAAGGCAGCTGGCAGGAGGGGTGGCTGTTGGAATGAAGTAGCTGATGGAAAGCGGTCGAGGATGGAGGGGCATAACACAGCAGAGCTGTGGTCATGGGAGAATCTCACTAGGGAGTAGCTGGCTGGAAAGGGATTAGCTCCCATTTCCAGGGTCAACTGTGTTGACTCACTTTTAGTGACGTTGTGAAACTACTAATGATTAACCCTCCTCCGCCACCCCTACCCCAGCCGATGATTCTGTGTAGAACCCAGATATTCAAAGGTGTTACAACCATGGGAAATCTCTTGCCTGACCCAGAAGCATTTCTATATAAATACCCTCATCTCACTTCAGGATAGCTACAGCCTTTTTAAAGGAGACCAGACTCTGGGCTGAAAGTGGGAACAGGACACAGCCTGAAGCTTTACCCTAAGTCGGCTCCATCTCCCACTTCTTGCCCCCACACCACCCCACCAAGCTGTGTTGGAATGGGGACAGAGGGAGAAGCAGGCAGAGGCTGGCAATCTGCTCCTTGGATGGGGAGCAAGTGTTGTGCTCAGAACAGAAATAGAGGTAGGGCTGGCCCCCAGGCTATTGGAAATTTAAGCAAAAGGTGGGATTGTATGAACAATTCTCAAGATTCCCTAGACACCTTGCCCACCCCTAGGGATAAGAGAGAATGAATCAAGTGAAGCTTCTGGAACCTCCTCTGAGTTCATAAGGAAATCCTTGGGGTGAAGAATAGCCTTTTCCTCCATGAGTTGGAAATAAAGCTCTTCCATACCTCCCCCAGCAAGATCAAATTATTTAATGGGGATTCAATTATGTGCTTATGAAGTATTTAACAGTGTCCGCTGTGTAGTTAGTAGCTTAGTCATGTCTGACTCTTTGTGACCCCATGGACTGTAGCCTGCCAGGCTCCTCTGTCCATGGAATTCTCTAGGAAAGAGTACTGGAGTGGTTATCCATTCCCTTCTGCAGGGGATATTCCTGATCCCAGGACTGAACATGGGTCTCTTGCATTGCAAGCAGATTCTTTACTATTTGAGCCACCAGGGAAGCCCCAACTCAATGGTTAATAACCAATCCTAATCCTAACTAACCTATCAGAACTCTAATAGTAACGCCCAACACCAACCATCCTTCAGTCTAATAACCAGACTAACCAACTAACTTTAAACTAACCCTAAAACTAGTCAGTCCCTCCTAATCCATGCCCTAACCTACTCCAGCTGACTAGTCAACCCTAACAAGCCCTAGTAACTCCTGTTGCCCCCACAGAATGGCCCTGGTCTGTCCCCTCCCGTGTGGGCTTTGTGGGGGCCACAGCTGGAGCCTGAAGTCTTCTCGGAGCTGCTCTCTCAGGCCTCGCCCTCCTTCCTCTCCCCTCCCCTCTGCCCCCCGGCAGGGTGAGGGGTGTCTGCGCTTCCTCTGCAGCGTGCAAAAGCTGAGCGAGTTCCTGTCCAGTGCAGAGATCCGCGAGGAGCAGTGTGCTCCGCGAGAACCCGCGCCCCAGGGCCAAGCCAGCAAGTACCAGGCGGTGGTGAGTGCCCCCCTGCCCCTCACCCCCCATCCCGGTGTATTTCTCTAACGCCTGCAGCTCCAGCCCTGCTGTTGTCCTGCCTCAGCTTCCTTGCACTGCTCCCAGCCCTTGGGCCCTCACCTCCTCTAATCAACTCCAGCCCCTCAAGGTTGTGAACCGCAAGCGTCCAGCCCGGGAGGATTGTCGGGGCCTCACGAACCCACTGCAGAGCCTGGCCCCTGGCACAGACGGGGATGCTGACAACTGCTGTGTCCAGGTGAGTCCTAGACCCTGCACCTCCATGCCCTGCCACTCAGCATCATCTCCACAAGGAAGCACAACATCTGAAGGACCAGACACCTGTGTCCTGAGGCCTCTGCCCTGAATGGAGGTCACCCTGCCTGCCTGTAGTGTCCATAGGAGTCCTGAGACCAGGGCCAGTGCTTCAACCTCCACCAAGTGGGGGGACCTGTGGCCATCCTCTGGGGAGGGTGCCTCAGCTAGAGGTCTGCGTGAGAAGGCCATGCCCCCACTCCCCCTGCACACTGGGAGGTGGACTGGAATCGGTGTGTTTTCTGGGGCTTGGTTTTTTGTTTTTGCTTTCATGGGGGAGGGGAGGCAACCAACCTCAGCTGCCTTTCTGTTCTCTTCTGGTCGGTGGGTGCCCCTAATGAAGATCATTGGAGGCTTCTTCACATGGACCCCCGATGGAATCCCCACACTGTCCAACATCACCATCCGCATCCCCCGAGGTATGGCCGGCTCACCCCTCCATCGTGGTCTAGGGGTGTCAGGACCAACTGAGCAGCTGCTGCATGTGTACTCTTGGTGGGCGCTCTGGGCTACGAAGGCTAGAGAGGGGCTGGGCTCCTTCCTTGGGGAGTCCAGGTGCTTGGTGGGAGAGCCGCAGCAAGGACAGGGCAAGACAGCGGGGCCTTGATGTCAGACCATCTGTTGCAGACAGAGTGGGTGCTTCACAAAAGGAAAGGTGACCCCCAGGAGCCAGGGAAGGTGTCATGGCAGAGCTGGGGACTCCGAGAATGAGCAGGGGCCTTCAGGCTATGAGCAGGGTGGACAGAAGCAGCAGCATGAGCAGAGCTCGGGAGGAGAAGGATAGGGTGGCCTCTGTGGGGACCAGGAGGCCCTGAGCTCACACTGGAGAGCATTGGAGAGAAAAGTAGGCCGTCAGGAAAGGGCAGGGAATTGGCAGTAGAAGGATGTGGTGAGCCAGAGATAGGGTGTGGGTTTCCAGAAGGAAAGGCTCGAAGGAGGAGAGGACTCCCTGGGGATTCTAGGTAGGAGAAGAGCAAGTGGGGGCCCCAGAGTCGGGTATATCTGTCTGCCTGTCTGTCTGTCTTTCTGGGTGGTAGTTGTTCAGACTCCTTCTGGCCTCAGTTCCACCTGCCGCCCTCCCTCCCTCCCTGCAGGCCAGCTGACCATGATCGTGGGGCAGGTGGGCTGCGGCAAGTCCTCGCTCCTCCTCGCCACCCTGGGGGAGATGCAGAAGCTCTCGGGGGCCGTCTTCTGGAACAGGTACTGTGTGCATCTTCCGGGCTCAGTTAGTGGGAAGACGGCGGGCAGGCGGGCAGCCCTCCTTGCAACCATTCTTCTCAGTGCAGGGTGTGTCACGCATGTATTGAGTGTGTTCTGTGAGCACTCAATGAAACCAGCTACTTGCTATTCTTGTTACCATCATTAGTACTAGCCCTCACTGTGTGCCAAGGACTTCCCTGGTGGCTCAGATGGTAAAGAATCTGCCTGCAATGCAGGCACTTGGGTTCTATTCCTGGGTTGGGAAGATCCCCTGGAGAAAGAAATGGAAACCCACTCCAGTATTCTTGCCTGGGAAATACCATGGACAGAGGAGCTTGGTGGGCTACAGTCCCTGGGTCACAAGGAGTCAGACACAACTGAGTGACTAACACTTTCACTATGTGCCAGGTACTTTGCTAAGTCCTCTGCACACACTATTTCATTTAATCCTTATGAAAACCAGCAAGGTGAGTACTATTAACAGATCTCATTTTGTACAGAAGGGCCAAACTATTTGCCCTAATTCACCTACCCAATAAGTGGCAGAGCTGGAATTCAAACTCAGTTCTGTTTGACTCCAAACTCTATGTTCCCTCAGGCGCACTGCCTCCCGGTGCGGGGAACTGTAACACGAACGTTGGTTTCTTGCTTGGTCATCAGCAAAGCTGATACAGACCAGTCAGTGCGTATTTCAAGGCACCAGAGATAAATCAGGCAAATGTGGGATTCTGGGCAAAGATCGCTATCTTAATTAAAGAGCCGAACCCCAGCCTGAGTCAATCGTGACTCTCTATTATTTATAGCTACCTATTTCCAAAAAGCAGTTTAAACTAGCTGATTAAAGTTACATATACGATAAAGCTTTTTTAAAAGTAAGAAAAGAAGAGACAAGAAATGAAGAGGGTGGGAAAGCTGTTCAGAAACCTGGGCAGAACACGGCTACTGCAGTCAACATGTAACCTGGCTTAGAGTCCACCACCCTCTTGCCCCCCAACTCCTCCCTGCCCCCAAGTATCCAAGAGAAAGAGGGATCTGATCAAGGTTTCAGGAATAAAAGTCGAGGCCAATTCAACAGAGGACAAACTTTCCCTAGCGATCATTTCTAGGGGCAAACTAGCTTCCAAGATGTCAGGTTTTTTCACCAACTTGAGAGCAGACAGCAGAGAGAAAGGCCTTGGAACAGGTACCCCCATTTCCTGCTTTCCCAAAATGCCCCTGAACAGTGCACCCAACAAATGGCAAGTTTCCTTCCTCAACGGGGCTATGGGCTGGCAATGAGCTCCTTGGGTTTCCTATAACTTCAGTCTCAGAAACCTTAATTCCACTGGGAATGTGGTGTGTCTGGGGCACAGGGTCTCTGCCTCCACTCCCCATCTTATTCAGGTGTTTCTCCACACAGCCTGACTGGAAAGGTCCAGGCATTGGATTGCCAGACCCTGGTGCCAACTGCCTCTCAGGGCTTTGGAGGGAGGAGCCCTGCCCCTGGCTGCCTGTGTATATTTGTGACAGGAAGACAGGAAACCCCAGTGAACTTGAGCTGAACAAAACAACTGATAGTTACTGGGCACCTGCTACGGGCAGGCCCTTTGCTAAGTGTACTGCACACACAGCTCATTGAATCCTCTGGCTGGGTGTTATTACCCCATTTCACAGAAGTAAGAACTGAGGACAGGGAGGTGGGGTGACATGCTCAGCGTGTGGACCGGAGTCCCAAGCCTGGACTCTTTCCCTCAAGCCTGCCTGCTGCCTTGGGCTGGGGTCCCTTGGGTCTTAGCTCCAGAGATTATTCTCCAATTTCCATGTAGAGGGCAAGCGGGATCCAGGCCCTCTCTCAGGGCAGGGTGGGATTTCCTGGATGGGATTACACTGCTCAGAGACTGGGGTCACTCCTAGATTCCCGTTTCTGCATCCGGCTCAGCCCTCTCTGAGCCTGTCCCCTGTGTCCCACTTCCTTCATCTCCTCCCCAGCCCCCTCACCCTCGGGTGCCCTTTTACACCAGGATCAGACCTCTCTGTCCTCTGCAGAGGCCTCAGCCTCAGCTCCCACCTCCTCTCTAAGCTCTCAGGGTCTGACTGTTCCTCTTTTCTCTTCGGAAGCCTCTGTCCCAGCCCCAGGGGGTCTCTCCAGAGAGTTGGAGCAACTCTTTGGGGCAAGATTACTGTGTAAGGCACTTTATTTACTTCATTGTCTTGGTCAGTCTTCACCAAACGCTATGAGGCAGGCGTTCTCATTATCCCCATTTAACAGATGAGAAAATCTGCCCCAGCCCCAGGGGATTCAGGGTCCTCTCCAGGGAGTTGGAGTGGCTCTTGTGTACAAGATTACTGTGTAAGGCACTTTATTTACTTCACTGTCTTGGTCAGTCTTCACCAAACTCTATGAGGCAGGCATTCTCATTATCCCCTTTTAACAGATGAGAAAACTGAGGTGAAGCAAGTTGCCCTGGGTCACCCAGCTCTTAAATGGCAGAAGTGGAATGTACACTTAAGTAGTGCTCAAGTGCATGGGCTTTCCACTGTGTGCTGAGAGAGAAGGGGCTGGAGAGCAACATGAAGAAACAGCCCGCCTGACGTTCTGAAGGCCAACAGCCGCTATGGCTATGATACCCTGACCCCCGACCCCAGCAGAACCACCACATCGCTGCTCACAGCTCTGTCTGCATGGACACTCACTCTCCTCAACAGGCAGCTTGGGCCCCACATCCTGGTTCTGTTTGAGGCTCAGGGAGGATCTCATGTCTCCAGAAGCTATTTTGTCCTCTTCCATGGCTCAGTTTCCTTCCCAAGCATAGCAAGCATGTCAGGGTAGCCTGCAGCCCACCCTGAGAAGCTGTGAGAATTCATTCATGACTCAGCTTGTGCTCTGGTTTCTCTGCGTTGATGTATTAACTCGCCCCATGTTCATCAAACACCTGCTGTACGCCAGACCCCAGTCACAGCAATAGGAATGCAAAGATCATGAAGACGTGGCCTTGCTTCCAAAAGAGGGGAACAGATATCCAGTACCATGGTGCTACCTCGTGCCACCATCAAGCACAGAGGATCAGTGAACAACGTGTTCAAGGAGAGAAGACTCATGTGGACATGGTGTCTTGAGTTTTGAAGGACCCCTGTGGCTTCATCAGATGCAAGAGGCAGGGGTGGGAGGGGAAGGTGTTCCAGGCAGGGGTATCAGGGTGGGCAAAGGCATGCTGATGTGAGAGGATGTGGTTCTGGTGCCCGGAGCAGCGGGGGTGGGGGGAACTGAAAATGTGGGCTGAGCTGAGGTCAGACACCCTGTGTACCAGGCCCAGGAAATAAGATTTAGTCTGAAGGCTGTAGAAGAAAAGTACTGATGATACAGGATGAGGGATGGGGGAGAGAGAGGCCACAGGAAGGGAGACCAGCCCTGAGCTCATTACAGTAACTGAAGGAAGGAGTAGGCTGGCCAGACATGGCTCATTGGCTTCATCTGCTCTCAGAATCCTGGCTTATACACAGCTCTGCCTGGCCCACCTACCCTGGGCAGTGAGTTAAGTGTAGGGGCTGTATATTGAGGGCCCTTCTCCATTACTTGCAGGAGCTCCATGCCTCAGACCTTGGGCCCGGGTCTGCAGGGAGATGATGCACTTGCAAAATGAACCAAGAGCAAAATAGTGTTTGACCCAGCAGCCCCTCCCAAGGGCCTGCCTGTTTGCAGCCAGAGGCAAGGGTGATGCCAGGTTGCTCCCGTATTTTTTTTAATCCATACCAGGGCTGAGACCTGGTAACCAGGCAGCCAGAAAGAGTCCCCGGAGGCACAAGGCAGGGATTTGGGGGAGTAGGAGGCACACAACAGAGAATGGTCTGGGAGACGGGTTTGTGTGTGCACCATTCATTTATTCCTTCCTTGAAAAAGATTAGCAGTGCTGCTAAGCGCACAGAATCAAAAGTTCAGGAGGCAGGCTGCCCGAGTTCAAATCTGGACTCCATCCTTTGGGAAATTCTGTGACCCTTCTGCACCAGTTTCCCCTTATTACCCACGGAGTTAATGTGAGGCTTAACCTGGCACATACCAAGTGACCTATAAATATTAGTGTAAATATTATTCTTTGACAATGTACTTCTATGCCAGGAAAAAAATTCTCCTATTGCTCTTTAATTATACCCCAGCCTGTCTCCCAGGAGAAACTGCAGTGAGCTCCCTGGGGACAAAGATCATATCTTATTTGTCTCTCTGTATCTACACTGCCTTTGCTAAATGAATTCATTTGCTAAATGAATGAACTGGGAACAGTTTATGACCTTTAGGAGACTGCCATTAAATATGTCTTTATGTCTCTCTCCTTCCCACACACCTTGGCCCAGGCTGTTTCCCTCACCCATAATCCTACCAACCAACTTTTCCACCAGCATTTAGAATGTACAAATCCTCTTTGTGCATGCCTCATATCGCATGCTTGTGTGTCTGTCTCCCCCAGGACACTGAGCTCCTTGGAGATGGGGCTGGAGGGTTATTCCAAAGCGGTGCCCACACAGGATGTGTATTTTGTGAGCCGCTTTGTGTAAGGTACAAACGAGAAGACCTGGCCCCACCCTCAGGGGCTCACCAGTCTTAGGTGGACAGAAGCCTGTGGGGGCCCCAGAGTCCAGGGGTAATGCCCTGAATTCCAGGCTGAAGAATTACTATGGCCGCCCTGAGTAGATCCCACACATCAGCTGCTGGGCTCCAGGTCTCTGGGAAAACTGTGCAGCTTTCAAAATTCTCTCTAATGATACTTGCCTGCCCCGGCCCAGCTCTCTGCTCTGATGCACCATTAGCCTGGAATTTGCAAACTCTCTCCTTGATCATTAAGAGAAAAACATTCTGATAAGTGGTCAAAATTAGCAGATAGACTCCAGTGAAGTTCTTTCCCTGGAAATAAAGAAGAGGGCCATTAGTGTCCACAGTAGATTGATTTTAGATGTCCCCGGGGAGCCAGCAGGAAGCAGGGATCCAAGAAAAACTTAGGGGTGGGAGGAAGATCCCAGCTCCCCACCAGGAACTGCGAACTGGCCTCACTGGCGCTCCCTGCGGCTCCTGCCACCTGCTAGGGTGTGGGGCCCAGGCCCTGCTTGCTCTCAGACACCCTCAGAACATTGCTGCCTTGTGGTGGTTGGCTGTGAAGGCTGCTTCCTGAGACGCCTGATTCCCCAGGGGTGAAAAACAACTCCTCTTAGATTTCCCTGGTGGTCCAATGGTTAAGCCTTTGTCTTCCAATACAGCGGGTGTGGGTTCAATCCCTGGTCAGGGAACTTAAGATCCCACATGCTGCAGGGTGTGACCAAAATGCAAAAAAAAAAAACAAAAACAAAGATAGGCTCCTCTCAGCATAGCCTTGTGATCCATCTGTTCATACAGTCCCTGCAGCCTTTGGGAAGTTGGGTCAGGAGCTCAAGGTCACCCCAAGTTTCCTGGAGAAGGCAGGTGTGGAGAGACGGTGGGCAGACAGAAGGGGCGCTGTGTGAACGTGACAAGCCTGCCTTGAGAACGGGATGCTCTCTGGTTGTAGTTCTCACTCTGCCACTGGATAACTGTGACACTGAGCAGGTTATTTCACCGGTCTGAGCCTTAGTTTCCTCATCTGAACAATAGCAGAGATTTGGCGTTAGGACCCAATAACCTCAGTTGGACAGGGCACTGAGGGTGAAAGGATTTCAGAGCAGCATTAAGTTTCTCTGAGGCGGGATGTGTGGACCATGGAGAACTGTAAGTCCTAACTTACCCTTTCAACCTCAATCTCCGCAACTTTCCTCTTCGTTTATTGTTGAGGGTCTTAAATGAGTGTTGGGGCCTTTGGATTCCTCCTCTGCCTGAACCTTTGAAACTAAGCACTGAGCTGAAAGGATGGTCTCCCCACGCCCCTACTCCATCACTCATTCTCAAACCCCATCCTCATCTTTCCCCCCAACCAACTATGAACTGTGTTGTTAATACATTCTCTCAGTGTCACGGTGAGGTTCCTACCATGACTTCAATTTTATAGATAAGGAAACAAGGCTACCTAAGTAAAGGAACGTGCCTAAGATTTCACAACCAGTGAGTAGAGAAGCCCCTCAGATACACACTTTACAGCCTGTGTTCCTTCCACTTCTCTCACTGCCCGCACTCATGCTAGCTCCTCCTCCAGCCTGGAATTCCCTCCCTCCACTCCCAGTCTCAATCCTTCTTTCTTTGAGGTTCTGTTCACCTGTTAACTTCTATGAGCCCTTCCTCACTTTCTCAGATTTCTTCCTCCTCCAAACTACTTGTAAAAATTACATTTGGACTTGCCTGGTGATCCAGTGGTTAACATTTTGCCTTCCAAAGGTCCTTGGTCCTTTGATCCTTGGTCAGAATGCTAAGATCTAGCATGCCTCACAGCCAAAAAACCAAAACATAAAACAGAAGCAATATTATAACAAATTCAAAAAAAGACTTTAAAATGGTCCATGTCAAAAAAAATCTTTTAAGAAAAGTATATTTTTGTCTGATTCTGAAAGAATGTACATTGAATGAGAAAAGAAGCAAGTGTAAAGAGGGCAAAAACCACCTAATATGAGCACATACACTATCCCACCACCCAGAAGTTTCCAGTCTTTTTCTGCATATTTGCATATGTGTCTATACTTTTCTCCCAAAGTTCTATAGTACTTTCTTGCTCCTACTTTTCTTTTGGCCTCTATAGCTTTCTGACTTCTGTACGTGTCAGATTCACTCTGCCAGTCCATGAGCCGTTTGAGGGCAGATTCTGTGCCATGATTCAGGTTGGCGTGCACACAGGGACCCAGCTCACAGCTGGCTGCAGAGAAGGAGGCGGATCAGAGAACTGGAGAGATTGTCTTCTTAGCTCAGTGTTTGGTCCCAAAAGTGCAGGCAGAGGAGGAACACTCCTTTAAGAGCCCAGCAATCAATGGAAGGAAGTGCATGCCATGTGTACCCTTCTTTACTTTTCAGATTAAGACATACACATACAATGGGGAGGCTCATTCTAGGAAGGCTGGAACTATGCTGAAAAGAGGAGACAATGAACCTGGATTAACACCCCAGCTTCCCCTCTTCCTAGCTCTGACCTTTGGGTACATCAGGCAAACTCTAAGCCTTGGTTTTTCTGTAAGATGGAAAACCTCTTTATAGAGTTGTTGTGAGGATGAAACCATGGATACAAACAACTGCACACAATGCCTCAGGTTGAGTGCCAGCCCCCCTCCCTTCCTTCCTCCCAAATAATTAAAGATGTCTGTTATCAACCTCCATTTATAACAGATCTCCCATATGCTAAGTCCTATGAGGGCCAAAAAAGATGCTCTTCCTGCCTTAAAATTCCACTGGGGATAAAGGACTTACAAAGGAACTTATTAGAGGGGAAAGTAGTCCATTATAAGGGCTAATTGAGCAGCCCAGATAATGATGCAAACTGAGTTAGAGCCGAAGGAGCTCCCTGTGTCCCAGGGTCCTTGGGGAGGCCACAGATGTGCTTCCCTCCAGATAAATAACAGCCTTTGCAACTCTGGATGCAGTCAAGGCAGAAGATTGCAGAGATAAGCTTGTCTGGACTGTGGACGCAGAGTTGGAATTTGGAAGCTTGAGTTTTTTATCTGTTTCACGTTACCAGCTTGTCCATAAATTACAGCAATTTGATGATTAAGCAATATGAGTTAGGTTGAGTTGAGAGAATGAAATGAAACTAATAAAGATAGAAGAATAAGATCATAGACAGTTGATGATTATATATCCATCAAGGTCTCCATTAAGTTCTGCCCCTCAGCAGAGAACAGAAGAAAATTTCATCTGTCTTCTTCCTATCTCTGTTTCTATCCATCCTGATTTTCCTTGCAAGAAATTTATCAGAGCTATGGCCTGGGTAGTCATAGTGAGGCAATATAACATAGTCATTAAGAGCATGGAGCTTTGGAATCAGACAAATCTATTTCCTCTGCTATTTGCTGGATGTGTGACTTTGGACAAATTACTTAGACTCTCAAAAGTCTCACATTCCTTGTCTATAAAGAGATCTCTTCCATATGGTTTTTTTGAACTTTAAAATAAATAATAGCATTGCGGTGCTAAACTCCAGTAGACAGTGAAGGCCAGGGAAGCCTGGTGTCCTGCCATCCATGGGGTCACAAAGAGTCGGACATGACTGAGCAACTGAACTGAACTGATTGCAGTGCTTATCACTGTGCTTGTCAAGGTTATAATAAATGTTAGCTGGTTTTATTAAAGTAAGATCTGCATGAAAACAGAATAGATTGATTTTCCCCAAATGTGCATGTCAGAAGTACACACTTCATTGGCAGAAGGTTGCTTCTGGAAGGTTGAGAGGTGGCCTGGGGCAAGAGAAAGAGCACTAGCAAAGCTGGCACCAAAATTCAGGTCACTTCACGCAGCGTTTTTCAAAAAAAAACTTCTTTACTATAATTCACAGTATGAAATGCATTTTATATCACAGTCTGTTACATTTATGCATTGATAGGCAAGAAAAAATTTTGCAGAAAGAATACACATCTTGACCACATGTGGTGCAAACTGGTTTCGGGGTGGGGGAGTTGCATGTTTGTTTGTTTTAGTGCAGGTGCCATTTACTTATTTCAGACCCTATATGGGTCCCATTCCACAGTTTGAAAACACTGTATGAAATGGTTAGGACCTTGGGAAAGTCACTTTCCCTCTCTGAGCCTTAGTTTTCCCAAGTAAAAGCCCATCCTGACACCAAGCCAGCCTCGCTGCTGCTGGGAGTGGTGCCAGGAGCACTGATGAAGCCCTTGCTGCTTGGAGGAAGCCCATCCAGGGGCTGTGGGAGGGACAGAAATTGAGAAGCCACTTGGGGACATTGGGGATGGGTGGGAGGGGCGGGGATTGTGGAGATTGCTTATCCCCAAAGACACAATGTGATCTAAATAAAGGCAATGGGCGGGGGAGAAGTAACTGGTGTTGTTTTTTCCCATTTGTGCCCCAGCAGCCTTCCTGACAGCGAGACTGGAGAAGACCCCAGGTACAGCCTTGGGACTGGGTTGGGAGGGGGTCCCCAATAAAGGGAAGGGCCTTGGGGGAATTCCCTGGTGGTTCGGTGGTTAAGACTCCACACTTCCGCTGCAAGCGACACAGGTTCAACTACTGGTCAGGGAACAAAGATCCCAAATGCCACGCCATGTGACCAATTTTAAAAAAGGAAGAAGAGGGAATACAGGGGAGGGAAATAGTTTTTAAAAAAAGGTCGGGGAGGGGGGAGGGCTAGGCAGGGTGTGTGGGGCAGGGAGGGGTGCTGAGTATAGATTCGGGGCTGTATAGTCCACATACACTTAGAGACATGAAGCCCTAAAATACGTGAGGCATGCATTCTCAAAGAGGGAAAAATCTGGTACTGGAGAGGAAAAACTTAGATATTCCAATGTTTTGTGGCTCTCCAAAGGGCCACAGTATATAAGCAGACGTACAGTGGACCTGTGGTTTTAAAATTTCATAATGGATAGCGTCAGAAAGTGGATTAGTGGGAAGGGAGGAAGGCAATGACTGCTAATGGGTATGGGGCTTCTTTTACGGGTGATGAAGATGTGGATTTAGACAGCAGTGGTGGTTGCACAAACTTATGAATATAATTTTTTTTTAAAAACCCACTGAACTGGAAGATAAATGTGGCAGGGAAAGGACAATTAGGAAAAAATATGTCTAAAATGGCCCTAGGGGTGATCAAGAAAAAAAAGTTGAGAAACAAAGCTATAAGGAGAGAAGGTGGGTATTCCCCAGGCCAGACAGAAAATTCAGTCTTGTTGCTTTATATTCTATGTGCTTTATGTTCTGGTTGTTTAAAACATCCAAGTGAAATAGATTAATGTGGCTGTAAGACCTTCAAAAGCCTCCCTAAGCACACTTCTTTCAGGAGAGTCAAGACACCCTGGAGGTGGTGGGAAGTTAGGACTGGGAAGGTCGACTTGACCTTGTAACTCAGCGTAAGGGTCTGGCCTTCACTCTCCAGCTCCACAGAGGTTTCACGTCCCTGTATTTTCTCCGCTGTTTCTCCCACCTTGTCACCAAGTGCCAGGGCCTGATGACAGCCCAGCCTCTCTAGCCATAGTGACCGTAACTCTTGAGCCCAAAAGCAAACCTCACGGTATGTGACAAGTGTGAACATGTGGACGAGAGCAACAGGACAGAATATTTGACACCGGAGCAGTTGGGGTCTGTCCAGGCCACATGGCCACCACAGCTGACCCTGTCCCTCTGGGTGGATCTCTCAGGCTCCACGGTTGTCTTCTGGGAATCACACCTGGAGCCCTTCTCAGCCCTCCAGGTGCCACCCTGAGTTGCATCAGCTGTGGGTTCCCACCACCCATGGTGGCCTGTCCCCCCCGGGCTGGCTGCCCAGGGGCAGAGCGCACTCCCTGCCCCAACTGTCTGTGCAGCCGTGTCAGCCCATGAGCTCGGCCAGTGCATCCGAGCCCTGACTCTGAGGCTGGGTCTGCAGGAGCCCCGAGCTGGGCCTCAGACTCCTCTGACATAGGAAGGCCCCCACCACCACCGTGAGCCTACATCCTTCCACTCTCCCTTGCAATTTCACACACCCCGATTGTATCCAGGCAGTGGAGGCTCCCCAGGAGGACCTGTGGCATTTGTGGCTGCAGACTCGTCTCAGGGGCTATCCAGGCAGTCCTGCTGGGTCTGAAGGGGCTGAGAATGTCTACGGAATTCAGGGTGAACCCTGAATATGTGTCTTTCCCTCCCTGCTGCAGCCCCGAGCGGGAGACGGCAGCCGATGCGGACGTCAGGTACTGTGACCCCGAGCACCGCCCCCTGGGGCAGACCTCCTCAGAGGGGGTCTCTGGCCTGAGGAGCCACAGAGCTCAAGAAGGCAGCCCCCCAGGTCCAACCCAGCCACAGAGGAGGCCAGGGAGAGCGCTGTGCTTCTAGCGTGCCTGGGAGACCGCTGCTGCTTCCATGCATCAAGCCCTTCACACCAGATCGTTTTTATCCCTGTGGTCATCTTTTCCTTTTCTTTCTTTGTCTTCAGAAACCATACCACGCTGAACATGATTTCCTTAACACCGCTCTTTTTAAAATTTCCATTTGGAGAGTTAGCTGCTAACATCAAAGTTGAGTGGTTTGAGGGCTACACAAGGAAGGAGGAGATCAGGGTTCAAGTGTTCGCTTATTTGGCTTCTCCCAGGCTCTGGGTAGACCTGGGGAGGGGAACAGACAGCAGGGGTGGGACAGGGAGGGGTGGAGAGCAGGGAGGGGTCGAGGTCCCATATGCCCCAGTCAGCTAAGACCCAGCACCCGAGCCTGCCTCAGGCCTTGGGGGATGGAGAGGCCACCAGGAGCCACACACAGAGCAGATTTCAGCCAACTGCACTTCCTCATCTTCGCGCTGCCCCCACCCCCTAGCCCCAGTTTTATCCGTCAGCTTGGTAACCACCTCTGACAGTGACCCCCTGAGAATGCCTCCCCTACTCCTGCCCTGCTCTTTTCCAGGAAGAGAGGCCCAGTGGCCTATGCTTCTCAGAAGCCGTGGCTGCTAAATGCCACCGTGGAGGAGAACATCACCTTTGAGAGTCCCTTCAACAAGCAACGGTAAACGCCTCCCAGAGGGAGGCAGGCTGGAGGAGGGGAGAAATTGGTCTTATTTCAGTCTCCCTCCCCTGCCCCTAAGCCCAGCCAGCTGCCTGCTCCTCCATCCATCTCCCTCACCCTGCCATCCTGCTCTCCAGTCCACTGATCTGGATTCCAGCCTGTTCCATATGGTCCATCTGGAAATGATCCAGATGTGCTGGACATTGGGGCAGTCCAGCTCCCGTGGTTGAGAGGGTAGGAGGGGAGGGAGGTGTGGGCGCACTAGTGCCTCCTCTTGAGGTTGGTGAAAAGGCTCCCCCAGAGCTCTGCCCTTTTCATTCTCATGATTCCCCACCCCCAGCTCTGCAACTCACACACAAATCCCTCCAGGGCTAATGACTGCTGACATCCATGGAGCTCTTTCCAGAGGCTCTTGGTATTTGTGATTTCTTCTAAGGCTCACACCAATCCCAGTAGGCAGGTACTATTATTATCCCCATTTTATAGATGAGGAAACCAAGACTCAGGAAGGTTAGGTAACTTGCCCAAGACCACCCAGCCAGGAAGTGACAGAAATGGGTTTCAAATCCATCTTCCTAACACCCAAGTACCTGTCACCAAGACGCTCTGATGCCTCCATGCACACTGGCTGGCACCCACCCAGGCTGAGAGCTGGCCAGGGAAGTGTGAGGGGAGCAGGCTGGGTAAATATTTGAGCAGCCATCATCATTTACTGCCTCAACAAATCAGCAGTGATTTTTCCCTGGCAGTGCCCCAAGCGTGGGCTCTGCTCTAGTTTTTCCCACCACACAGGGGCCACAGGCCCTCTCTTGTCACTTACATGGCTATTTGCTCCCATCCAATTTCATCCTTCAAATATTTAACTTGCTCCAAGATGGTGTCAGGTGCTGCCCTCAGCTCTTTTCAAGCTCACGTGGTGTTTACTCACACGCATCAGGAGGCCCATTAAAGCCATCGCTCATCCTGGCACAGCTGCCCGGAGGGTAATGACCCTCTGCAGAAGCTCAGGCCCACCTCTGGCCAGGCTGCTCAGCTGTGTCCCCACCCCGCCTCACTGCAGGTACAAGATGGTCATTGAAGCCTGCTCCCTACAGCCAGACATCGACATCTTGCCCCATGGAGACCAGACCCAGATTGGGGAACGGGTTAGTAGCAACCTCCAGGGGAGTTACTCAAAGCTGGGGTCCTCGGCCTCCCCTGCTCCCCACCCATCACCATCACCACGCCCTGAGATCATTCTCAGGGAGAGTAGGGAATGTGAAATGAAAGAGGGGGAAGGTTGGAGAGTGCCTGCCATGGAATCAAAATGATATCCTTGAGCCTTGGGCTGGTGTCTGTCCTGGACAAGTTTCCAGTCTTGCTGGGTGCAGAGGTCAGCTTAGCACTTTCCCAGACTGGGTAGGGATTGACGTCTCCACTGACACCCCGAGTATGTACTGAGAGCCGCCCAGCAGTGTGCCAGGCTCAGGGTTGTTCTTCCTGTTCCATCCTCAGGTGGGGTCCCTCCTCCATAAACTTAGATCAATAGGATTCTCCCATGGCTGTCCTCCTGGCGTGTGATTTAAATCCCCTCTTCCTAGGGTTTCCCTGATAGCTCAGTTGGTAAGGAGTCCACCTGCAATGCAGGAAACCCTGGTTCCATTCTGAGTCAGGAAGATCCACTGGAGAAGGGATAGGCTACCCACTCCAGTATTCTTGGGCTTCCCTTGTGGCTCAGCTAGTAAAGAATCCACCTGCAATGCAGGAGACCTGGGTTTGATCTATGAGTTGGGAAGATCGCTACCCACTCCAGTATTCTGGCCTGGAGAATTCCATGGGGTAGCAAAGAGTCGGACGTGACTGAGAGACTTTCACTTTCCTCTGTCCTGGTTTTCATGGGTCAGATGGTCCCTAGCACCTACATGATGAATTGTCAAAGGCTTGGGGATCATTCTCCCCACTTCTGAATGAATTCACTGAACGTGTACAAGTTCCTCCTCTGTACCAGATTAGGAGGGGCAAAGAGGCGAATGAAGCCAAAGAGCTCACATCAAGTAGGGGCCTGGACAGTCTCTGCCGCAGGGCTGTGCGGGCCTGACCTTTCCTCCCCTTTGGCGGCAGGGCATCAACCTGTCTGGTGGTCAGCGCCAGCGAATCAGCGTGGCCCGAGCCCTCTACCAGCACACCAATGTCGTCTTCTTGGTGAGTGCACCAGCCAGCAACTTCCTTGAGGTCCTTGTGTCTGGCTGCCCCCTTGGTTCAGACAGACAGACACACACACACACACACCATCACCAAACAACATCCCTCTCCAGGAGCAAACTTCTGCCAGAGATATTACCTACTGATCTTTTTTTTTAAATTAATTTATTTTAATTGAAGGCTAATTACTTTACAATACTGTAGTGGTTTTTGCCACACATTGACATGAATCAGCCATGGGTGTACATGTGTTCCCCTTCCTGAACCCCCCTCCCAACTCTCTCCCTACCTACTGATCTTACTGATGGAAAAACTGAGACAAGATTAGTCCAGCTGATCAATGTGGACGTCACACAGCTCTGCAGTAGCCACGAGGGGAGGCGAGCAGTAATTATAGACCCCTTCTTTGTAGAACATCCCCAACCTATTAATACTTATTTAGCCCAAATATAAGAATCACAAATACATGGAAAGTGAGTTGCCACTTCCTGTTTCACGCCCAGAGCAGACGTTGCTAATTGACCTGTTTTCTTTCCCATGAAAACTTAACTTGGCCTCAGAATCCTTCTTAACACAGCACTCCAGGTAACCTCTGATAATCAAACATGAGATAAAACTTGGCTGTACCTGCCCTCCTTCATGCCAAGTTCTGTGTGGTGTGCCTTAGTTGATACTGAAGAATTCCAAAACATAGCCCTTGGCTTCAGAGGCTTAGAATCTAATTAGAGAAACAGAGCTCGCCCATACTCAAGAGCCACAGCCCACTTGAAAGCCAAACTGTGTGACAGACTATGAAGGGCCTTGTCCAGGGAGACAATTGTGAGGACAAGAGTAATCAGGGAGGGCTTCATAGAAGAGAGTATTAAAGAGTGAGTCAGTTAAACAGAAGGAAAGAGGGAGCCATTTGGACGGACCGTTGGAAGAAGGACTCTCAGGTCTCTGATCCTAGTTTTATCCTCCACCCCGCCACCTGCCCACTAAACTCACTGCATAATGGAAAGGTTCACAGTGTTTGTTACCATCTGACACAGGCATAGCATTTTACAAAGTGCTAGCTTATTCATGATCCCTGGTGAGCTTTAAACAACCTTGTTAGAGAGAAGTAAAGTGGATATTTTAATTTATTTCAGCTAACTTTTAAGCTCCTACTCTATACTAGGCACGGGCACAGGGGATACCAGTTCTTGCGGGTCCCACGGTCTGGGGTAGACAAATAGCGATCCGATCTGACTTCCTGCAGGGTATCCCTGGAACAGAGGGAGGGAAGACTAAGCTCAGGTATCAGAAAAAGGACACGGGAAGAGCTGGTGCTTAGGGGAAGTGCTGAAGGATGAATAATAGTTCACCGGACAGACAAAAGGCAGATCAGCACTCCAGGCAGAGGGGAAAGCTTGGGCAAAGGCCTGGAATGGCAGATTCCCTGGAAATCAGAGCACAGGGAGCCTTTACAAGACAGATGGGAAGTGAAGCTGGAACGGAAGACTGAGCAGGTGGGAAAGGATCTGGATTAGGGTGCTAAGGAATTCGGACGTAATAGACTATGGGGAGTCACTGGAGGTTCAGGAGTCAGGAAGTGCTTGTGATTAGATCTGTTTGAGAGTGATGACTGATAGCCCATTTTAAGATGAGGCAACTGAGGTCCAGAGAGGTTAGGTACACTATCCAAGGCCACACAGCCCAAGTGGTGTCAGTCCCTAAACCAGAGCATGTACATCCACTGTTTTTACATCCACTGTTACCCACCCCCTTGCTTGCTCCTGTTTTCTCCCATCTACCCAGGATGACCCCTTCTCAGCTCTCGATGTCCATCTGAGTGACCATCTGATGCAGGCCGGGATCCTTGAGCTGCTTCGAGATGATAAGAGGACAGTGGTCCTAGTGACCCACAAGCTACAGTATCTACCACATGCAGACTGGGTGAGGGGCCAGCAGTGGGTCAAACTGTGGCGGGCTATGGTGGGAGAGGCAGTTGGGTGTCTTCAAAGGACTCAATCAGATGTCTCATCAGCAATTGCTGAGGGTCACAGAGCAGAAGAGAGCAGCACTGGATGGCTTCACTCAGGCTGGGCCATCAGGGAGACCTGGCATAGTCCAGGTGTTTGGTGTCACCTAGAGTTGCAGACATCTGCATCCTGACCGGGGGCCCCGTGGATACACACAAGGTCAGCACCAAGAAGTCTCAGAAAGAAGCAGACACTCAGTTCCTACTTCTGTTTCCTACCCGGTTTGATGACTCATTCCCCTGTCCTTGGGGAGTGCCCATGCGGACAGGAGAGGCATCTTCCTGCCCACTAGTGCGTCAGATTCAAGTTGGGATTAAATGGGAAATATGGAAACAAACAATGGCAGTAGTAATAGAAACATCAGTGTCATCAGTAGAATGAAATATCATATCAGTTAAATTTCCATATTCCTCAACATGAAGACAGTAGTTATTTTTCAAAAAATTGGAAAGCATTTAATTTTTAAGATGAAAATTATGTGACTTTTGAAATTGGGGCCTTGCCTGAATCCTGCATAAATTTGTCTGGGAAAATGAGGCCCTTCCTAAGCTTCAGGTCTGTGTTAAATGCCCCTGATAATTCCCCTCAAATAAGTCTTCCTTCTACATGTAGTAAGATCTTCCCTCTACTAGGAATAAAAAGGAAAAAAAAAATCCAGATTTCTCAAAAAAGCTATTAAAGCAGGAAAAAAGCAGGAGCGGGGGCAGGGGAGGCAGAATCCAGATTTTTAAAATAGCTTTTAAAGGAGATACAAGTTTGTGTCTGAGTTTCTGTGGTGACCCTGATGAGACAATTCAGGAGAATCCTTGGTCCAAAGAAGGCAAACACCGGGGTGCCTGGTTCCTTAAGTGAACAGGACTTCGGGGCATCGATCCTTGAACCCCAGCATGGGGTGAATGGGAGTGAGAAGAGCAGGGTGGGTTTCTGGATTAATGATGAGTCTATGTGAGTATAAAACATTGAATGTTTCAAATAAAATATGTGTTATTGATCCCAAAGAGGCCTCACACATTTAGACCAACAGGTGCTTTGCCAAACACTGGTGGAACCTGTCAGGCCTGCTGTGAGGAGGAGCTAAGGGTAATGAGCTGTTAGCCCATTAAGTGCAGGCAAACAGCTGTCATTGCTGGAGTCTTTGGGGGATAACCAGACAACTTGACCAGGATGCACTAATTTGCTCCGCAAACCCTCCTATCAACCACGGGGCAACCACTGAGAACAACCCCCGAGATGTGCCAGATTCTAAATCCTGGAGTATCCTGCTGAGGGCAGTGGGTGAGCTGGAGCCATTTGTGGTGGGGAAGGGATGCGTGCGCTGTGCACATCCGTCTCAGACCCCTCGGTCAGGCAGGGGTATGACCTCCACTCCCCCGCCTCAGCCAGCCCCCACCGAGTTTGTTTCTGCCTTTTTAGATCATTGCGATGAAGGATGGCACCATCCAGAGAGAGGGCACACTCAAGGACTTCCAGAGGTCTGAATGCCAGCTCTTTGAGCACTGGAAGACCCTGATGAATCGGCAGGACCAAGAGCTGGAGAAGGTGGGTGTAGCCTGGGAGCCAGGCAGCCTGGCCCCTGAGGATAAGGTTCTGCTAGAACCTGAACTCATAAAGGCCTTCCTGCCCTAATTGGCCCTAGGAAGCCCCCCACCAAACACACACAAAGGACAGATGTGGGAGCTGGGCATGAAATTGCTCCTACTAGACAGCCAGCACCTGTGCCAGCTACCCAAGGCAGAGTCAGGCCAATGCCTTCCCCATGTCCTGAGATAGTCAGATACCATTTAGTTACAAAGCTTCAGAAAACCAACTCAGACTGGCTAAACAAAGAGAAAAAGGGGGTGGGGAGTTAAGGATTTACTGGCTCAGGAAACTAGAATGTCCAGTGATGCTATAGCTTCAGGTAGAGCTGGATCCAGGTGATCAAGCAATATCATCAGGAATCTCATTCTCCCCATCCCTTGGCTCTGCTTCTCTCACACCGGCTTCATTCTCATGGAGGCAGTGAGGGCCATCGGCATCTCAGCCTTCCATTCTTCCAGGTCAGCAGCTCTGCCAGAAAGACAGCACCTGTTTTATGATAGTTTAGCAAAAGTCCCGGGGCTGACTCCTGTTGGTCTGGTTTGGTCATGGGCCCATCCTGAACAAATCATTGTGGTCAGGGATGTGGAATGTGAAGACTGACCAGTCCTGGGTCACATGCCCACTCTGGGAGCCAGAGAGAATGATTAGCCCACCTGAATCACAGAAACTAAGAATAAGGGAGAGGTGGTCTCCCACAGGGATACTGGGATGCTAGTCGCTGATGCAGGGGAAGGAGTAAATTCTGGCAGGCAAATATGTGTCCATCTGGACCATCCTTTAGGCAGGGGCAATTTGCTAACTGCCAGTGGTCATCACCAGGGGTGGTCCCCTCCTACCCCCCTCCCTTTTCCCCTCTGCACACCCTGAGGACATCAGCCAGGCCCCATCTATCTTTCAGGAAACCGTCATGGAGAGAAAAGCTACAGAGCCACCCCAGGGCCTGCCCCGAGCCATGTCCTCCAGAGATGGGCTCCCGCAGGACGAGGAAGAGGAGGAAGGTACAGACAGTGGGACTGGAGTGGAATCATGGCCTGAGGTCTGCTCCACCACGAGGAGACTGAGGGCTGGGGTTCTGGGAGTGGGGAGATGGTGTGCCTCTGATGCATGCCCTCCCTGCCCCGTGCACCTCAGTCTCCCCAACTGTAAGTGGGGCTGATACAACCCCTGGTTCTCTTCAGAGGGGTGTGCAAGGTGAATCCATCAGGGGTTCTTACACCTGCAGAGGACGCGGCCGAGAGCGAGGAGGAGGACAACCTGTCATCGGTGCTGCACCAGCGTGCCAAGATCCCATGGCGGGCCTGTGCCAAGTACCTGTCCTCGGCCGGCATCCTGCTCCTCTCGCTGCTCGTCTTCTCCCAGCTGCTCAAGCACATGGTCTTGGTGGCCATTGACTACTGGCTGGCCAAGTGGACTGACAGTGCCCTGACCCTGAGCCCCATGGCCAGGAACTGCTCCCTCAGCCAGGTGGGTCCGGCAGCCCCAGGGCCAGGGCCAGGGGAGGGGGAGGACTGAGCTCCGGCCGCCCCCCACAGGATGCCAGCCTCATTCTCTGCCAGGCCCAGGAGTGTTCCCTCAACCAGACCGGCTACGCCATGGTGTTCACGGTGCTCTGCAGCCTGGGCATCGTGCTGTGCCTCGTCACATCCGTCACAGTGGAATGGACAGGGCTGAAGGTGGCCAAGAGGTTGCACCGCAGTCTGCTGAACCAGATCATCCTGGCTCCCATGAGGTAGCCCTCTGCCCTGGCTGTGCCTGGCTGTGGGCGAGTCATTGTTCTCTGGGCCTCAGCCCTCCCATCTGTAAAATGGGGATATATCCATACATTCAATCTCTATTGCAGGTCCTTAGATGTGACTCAAGGACATGAGGTGGGAAAAGCCCCCTCCTTGGTGCAGAAAACAGGGAAACTGTCATCTGCTCAGCTACACAGGGTGTTAGAAATGTCACACAGTTAGCTCATGTAATTGCCACAACAGTCCTTCAAAGGACCTGCAGGCTCGGCATGAATGTTTCCCCTTTCTGGGCAAGTGCCAACCCCAGTTCAGCTCTCCCCTTCGCTGCCTCTCCTTCCTTGCTCAGCCATTCTGCAGGTTCTGACCCCAGGGACACACAGGGTTGTTGTTCTAATCCCCTGTAATGGGATCAATCAAAACCCCAAAGGCTGCTTGGTGTGAAAGACGTTTAAAGCTGTCACAGCCCGACTGGCTGCCAACCCAGATTACAAACCCAGCAGGCAAACAAGCTATCTGACCCCTCCTCATCACCCGACCACAACTCTCCTCTCTTCAGCCTCATACTCACTCTGTGGCCCACAGACATGGCTTCCAAGTTTGCTTATCCTCTATTTGTCCCAGATCTGTGGTTCCGAAATTCTCTGAGATTGGGCTGATTCCGGGTCACAGCCAGAGCGCTGACAGCTGGAGTGGCCTCGCAGGGTCAGCCAGCTGACAGGCTGTCCCCAGGGCCCCATCCCCACCCCCAGGAGAGTCGTCTCTCTGGAGAGAACTCTATGTCCCCAGGAGGACAGCTGCTGAGTGAGGCAGGCCCAGTGAGAAGCAGAGAATGGTGGCAGGGTCAGAGAGGCTGGGAAGGGGCCAGCACCCCTTTGGGCAGCCGCGGGAATTCTCAGGGACACAGGCCAGATGTGTACAGACCTACCAAGGCAACTGCCCTGGGAAGGCAGACCTGGGGATGACTCCAGAGATGTGGAAACAAAAAAATAACTACCCTCCTTCAGTAAACAGGAAGGAAATCAATACAAGGATGAGTAACTGTCCTCTGATCGCCTCTTAGGTTTTTTGAGACCACTCCCCTTGGAAGCATCCTGAACAGATTTTCATCTGATTGTAACACCATCGACCAGGTACGTAAGATCGCGGTGACGTATGTCCCCAGTCCAAAGAGAAGCCAGGTCCCCAGGAGCTTCTGTCTGACGCTGGCTTCCCCAGATCAGCTGATCAGAGCCTTGGGCTAGGAATCTAGTGGGCTCCATCTGATTATAACGCTGCCTCCGGACCTGGGGCCTCCCCTGGGAGACTCTCTTAATGAGGCCGGAGGAAACCACATCCTTTTGGCTTCTGGCCAAGCCCACTCTGGCTCACAAGAAGGTTCCAGCATACTCTGCACCAAGGTGACTGAGTTTGTGGAAAACAAGCATTTTGAGTCTGCCTACATTCTTGTTCTTCATCATACTAAATGGTGAAAAAGCAAAGTCCTAATGCTTGGTCTCAGGGGGCCTACAGTGTGGCTGCAGGGACAAGACATGGACCAGTAGTAAAGAAAGAGCAAAGCCTGGCAGCAGGTAACATGCTGAAGATGACCCAATACCAAAATTCACCTCCCAGAACTTCCCTGCTGGTCCAGTGGAAGAATGCACCTTCCAGTGCAGAGGATGAGGGTTCCATTCCTGGAGGGGGAACTAAGATCCCACATGTCGTGGGGCAACTAAGCCCGCGTGCTGCAACAGCTAAGCCCAGAGGGCCTCAGCTAGAGAGCCTGCAAGCCACAAACTACAGAGCCCAAGAGCTCTGGAACCCGCAGGCTGCTCCCACATACCACAACCAAGATCCCACGTGCCACAACTAAGACTCAATGCAGCCATACATAAAATTTTTTTTTAAGCTTTGGGAAAAAAACTCACCTCCCTTTCTCACCCTCCCTTCCCGCAGCACATCCCGTCCACGCTGGAGTGTCTGAGCCGCTCCACCCTGCTCTGTGTCTCAGCCCTGGCCGTCATCTCCTATGTCACACCGGTGTTCCTCGTGGCCCTCCTGCCCCTGGCTGTCGTGTGCTACTTCATCCAGAAGTACTTCCGGGTGGCATCCAGGTGATGGCAGCACTTGCCAGTGGGGGTGAGGGATAGGAGCTGCTTTGCAACAGGCACTTCAGGTCTGTTATCAGAATCATCGCAGAACTGGTAGAGTCATCTCCCCTTCCCCAAAATGAAAATAGAAATATTCATATTCCACTATCCTAATGTAAGCATCTGGCAGCACACACACACTGCAGTTACTGTCTGAACTATTTCATGGGGTGATACGCTCAGGAATGGGGTTTGCTAGGTCAGGGCGTATACATGCGACTATGCCCTTCATTCATTTTGCCAAAATGCTGCCCAGAAGGATTGTATGATTCTAGTGTCCAGGCTGATTGCTGATGCATAAAATCAGAGGGCACCTGATGTGATGGGTCTGATGGCAACCAGACCTCCCAACTCACGTGGGTCCAGAGCAAGGCTAGAGAAATCCTTGACTTGAGGGGGCCTCTGACAGCCTTTCTCATTGATCACACTCACCTTCATGGGCCACGGAACCACGCATGGCTCTTTCCCACTCAAAATTTTCTAAGAACATTTTCTAAGAAGTTCTCTCTGGGAGTGATTCTATTAAGCTCACAGATCCAAAGATTTGTAGGACCAGTTTTTAAGAGCCTCTAGGCCGGTGTTTCTCAAACTGCCAACCACAACCTATCAGTGGGTCATGATATCAGTATCATAGATCACAACCAGTTTTTCAATGAAATAGAATATACATATAGAAAATATCAGACTGATTCGCCTATAGTAACAGTACGCTTTGCTTGATGAAACCTTTGTTTTGGCTGTGTATGGGTGTGTGTGTTGGGGGGGGTGTGCATGTGTGTGTACTGATTTGTAATATAAAATGTGTTTGTTACTGGGGTTGTGGTCAGAAAGGTTAAGGATGTCTCCCAAGTACACAGATTTTGTTAGAAATGAGTCAAAATACTGATTGGGTATAATAATAATAATTAAATTTAGATACATTTTGGCTACAACTACCTTGCCCACAAGGATCAAGATCTGTATAAATGGCTTTTTGCCTGGTTGATCCGGAATCCCTTGGTACCCACGAAGAACAAAGTGCATTGATATTCACAAAATTGCAGAGGCTTTTTAAACACTATACAAGCTGTTCTACAAAGTTCATTTCTTCTGCCAGAGAAACCACCCTATTCCCCGCATCCACTCTGGCCGTGGGTGTGGTTTGTCCAGGAAAGCTGCTTCCTGCATTCCATCCTGGCCTCCCGGGCACTAATACACTTGTCAAGGTGCAGCTGTGGGGAGCAGGAGCAAATTCTGTTGCCATGGAAACCACTGGCCTTTCCCTCTCAAGGAGCTCTTTAGATCCTGGCCTGTGACATGCCATCACCTGTGGTGGTTATTGGGGAGTTTGGTCCTCTTGTTCCTTTGACTGGCTGTTGAGGTTGTTCACCTCTGAAAGGGAACCAACACTGCCTGCAGAGCCTCACCAGAGTGAGGCGCTGCAGCAAAGCCAGTGGACAGATGCAGATGTGAGGTGGATGACGTGCGTGATAACGGTAACCTTTCAGCATGCTCTGCTTAAGCATCTGCATAAACAAGCCCATCCAGTCCTCACGACTGCTTGATGGGGTGGTACCCTCCGCTTCCATCTTCACAGGGGAGAACTGAGGCCCAGAGGGGTGAAGCCATTTGGCCCCACAATAGTAGGGGTGGAGCTAGGATTCAGACCCAGGCTGAGCCCCGACCTACCCTCTTAACCATTCGGCTCTGCTCCCCGCTTCCCCCACAGGGACCTGCAGCAGCTGGACGACACCACCCAGCTCCCGCTGCTCTCACACTTCGCTGAAACTGTGGAAGGGCTCACCACCATCCGGGCTTTCAGGTACCAGATTCACCCTGGAGGGTAGGGGGGTGGGGATGGAACCAGGGTCACAGGTCACGGGATTTGATTCTCAGGGCTCCGCTTAGGAAAGCCCAGAACACATGTCTCCCAGCCCCTCATCAGGCCCCGAGGCTGGTCTACCCAAGGGGTCAGGTCCACTGGGCTCCAGCTGCATGATCCAGAGGGGAGACTCTCAGACCTGGAGCCAAGCCCAGGGCCTCTGTGAACTAAGGTAAAACGTGAAAAGAGACAAGGCCGAGACAATTCCTCACAAATCTATGCTAGAAAGGCCTTCACGTGTGTGGGCCAACCCTGAGGCCATCTTTCGAGACACTACTGTGAGCCAAACACTAGCACTGCTGAATACTTTACATGCCAGTACTCATTCATTCTGCCCTGCAATCTGACATGGAAAACTTGATGATTCCCATTTCTCAGGTAAGGAAATTGAAGTTCTCTGTAAGTTTCCACAAAGTCCAGATTTGAAGCTGGCTTGTTCATTCAACAAACATTTACTGAGTGTTCACCCAGCCCCTCGCTGGGCAGTGAAAAGATAGAAATAATTCAGATGAGCCCATACCCTGGAGGCATTTACAGCCTATGCTTTGAGCACGCCAGGACAAACCCATGTGCCAAGTACTCCGAAAGAAAGGCTGTGGTAGCATTGAAGGGAGGCAGTCATGGAAGCCTTCACTGAAGAGGTGGCATTAGTGCTAGGACTCAAAGAGTAGATAAGAGTTCACCAGGTTATAGAAACTCTCCCCAAACGTCAGTGCCCTGCCATCCTCTTAACACTCTGAGTTATGATGTTCATCTTGACAGGGGCATCTCAGGCTGCCTTGGGAGTGGGGGTTGGGGCTGTTGCTCCCCACCTCAGTCTCTGTCTGAAATATTAGAGCATCTCTCCTCTGGATAGACACGTTAGAGACATCTGACCCAGATTCTGGGGCCCCGGTCTCTAAGCCTGAGAGAATGACTCTAGGTTATTTTTAGGATGACACAGCTGTACGGGGCATGACAATAACCATGCGACACTGGCCTTGTGTCCAGGACCCTAGGGCTCAAGGAGAGGGTCTGAGGAGGCTTGTATCTCCTCCCTCCAACCCCCAAAGTCCAGCTGCCCAGACTCCTGGTACCACACCGCAGCCCCAGTTCGCTCCTTGGGGACCTGAGGCCAGCGGGAAGTCCTCTTTGGGGTCTCATCTGAGGAAAGCAAAGCCGAGTTCTGCCCTGGCCTTGGCCCTGCTCCCTGAACCTCCCCTGCCGCTGTGTGAGCCTGCGCTGTCTTCCCCATGGAAACTCCCTGGAGCCTGGCATGACTCCAGGGTTTCCTCCCAGCTTCGTCCTCTTCTCCAGTCGGAACTCCCCAGTTCTTCCACCCTTTGGACCCCTCGGCACTCCCCAGCCAACCTCTACTCTAACTTTTGGTGATGCTCCTCTTAGAATTGATATTCTGGAGGTCTTCAGGCTGGGCCTGGGGCAGAGAGAATGTGACTTTCCTTGAGTGGGCCAGACTCCCTTGACAGGATCTGCGTGGATGCCAGCATCCTGCAACTCGCCTCAACCAAGCCTGTGGTCAACTAGAGAAACTGCTCCCTGGGAGGCCTACTCCACCTTGCACTGACACAGTGGATGATTTTTAAATTTGAATGAAGGACTTTTTAAAATCATCCCTGAAGGTGTTGAATTCATTGGCTTTTGCCCAGCAGCCTGCCCTGCCAAGAGCAAACTAGTGTTTATTTATTGGTTGTACACTTCCTGTGTGCCAGGCATGTGTGTGGATTATAACGTTTAATCCTCACAAGAGCCTTGTGACATAGGTAGGAGAAGGCCCATTCTACAGATAAGGCTGAGTAACCAGCCCGAGGTCACACAGACAGTGAGAGCTGGTTCTGGGCTTGGGACCCAGGTCTGGCTGACCCTCTGGTTTTCCTGGAAGCTCTACTTTTTCTCCCCAAAAATGTTTCAAGGATGCCCAACACTGAGTGATTATTTCAGTTCACGTAGGAAATATTACTAGCCCCATGAAAAAACTTAGTTTCAGTCCTGAAACACAGCCAGTAATAGTAATACTCAGACTCTAGCCTGGTTCTGCATGACCCCAAGTCTGGGGCTCTTTCCACATTCCTTACATCATCACACACCTATCACAGAAGCCCCATCTCACATGCACCTTCATGCACACCCACCCCTCAGGCCAGTCACACACGCTTCAGGCTCTCCAGTTACACAAGCACTCACACATACACATCTTCAACATGCACTTACTCACTCAAGCCCTCAGACATGTGGTTTCACACTCCCTGCCACACACACATCTACCCTGTGGTTGGGCAATCACACCCTCTCACACCCCAGAGATTCACTTTGCTCTCCTCAGACACATGGTTTAGACTCAGACCCTTCACCCAGAAATAATCACAGCAGAACAAACACCTTCTGGGAGAGAAAAGCAAATACCCAACAAGATCCATCTTGAGTCCCTCTGAGTCCCCTCCATTGTTTCCCTGAGACCATGTTGAGATGGTTTTCCTTTATTCACCATCAAACAAGCACAGCTGCCCCCTCCTGTAGGCCTGGCCCAAGGTCTGAAGAGGTGGCCAAGGAGAGTGACACCAAGAGCCCAGGCTGATCAGAGAGGAGGCAGATCCATACAGAGTAACGCAAGGGAGAACATGATGAGGGCGCGAGAAGAGGGAAGAAGCCTCCAGTGTTCCTTGTACAGAAAGGTCCCATCTATCTTAGAGGGATAGGAGAAGGTTCGTTCATTCAACAAATATTTATTGACAGTGCCAGGTGCTGGGGATAGGGTTTCCCAGGTGGCATTTGTGGTAAAGAACCTGCCTGCCAATGCAGGAGACATAAGAGACGTGAGTTTGATCCCTGAGTTGGGAAGATCCCCTGCAGGAGGAAAGGGCAACCCACTCCAGTATCTTTGCCTGGAGAATCCCACAGACAGAGGAGCCTTTCAGGCTACAGTTCTTAGGGTCATGAAGAATTAGACACAACTCAGCCACTGAGCACACACAAGTGCTGGGGATACATTAGTGACCAAAACAGACAAGGTCTCCATCCTCATGGAGTTTGCAGTCTAATGAGGGAGATCGATGATAAACAGCTAGAGAAATTAATATATGAGCAGAGATTATGAAACAAACAGGCTGCAGAGATGGAGAACAGTAGGCCAGGAAAGGCTACTCTGAAGAGATGTCATTTAAGGTAAAGCCTGAAGGTTGAGAGAAATCAGCCTTGGGTAGAGCAGAGGAGAAAGCATTCCAGGCAAAGGGAACAGCATGATAAAAGGCCTTGGGTGGGGAGGAACTTGGCATTGTCACAAAACTGAAAAAAGGCAAGCAATGTAATAAATTACTTTGCTGTCACTTCTGTGGCTGCAACGCAGTGAGCAAGGGGATTTGTGGCATGGAAGAAGGCTGGTGAAGTTGGCAGGGGCTGGTTCCCACAGGCAAGAAGGTGGTTCTTTATCCTAAAAAGTCTTTCATATTCCTAGCATTGGAGAGATAGGATGCAATTCATGCCTTGGGAAGCTTATGCTGGCTGCTGTGTGGAGAGTGGACTGTAGAGAGATGGCAGGTAGACCGGTTAGGAAGCTGATGCTATGGTCCAGGTAAGTTTGTGGAGGGCAAGAAGCAGGCGAGAGGCAGGCAGAGAGGCAAGGGCAGTGCTGGAGGAAGACAGAAGAGGACTGAGGGATTGGATGTGAATCAGATGACTGGATGTGAATCAGGTTTCTGGCCTGAGCAACGGGGTGGGTGGAGGAGCCCTTTAGTGTAAAAGGGAAGCCCTACAGAGGAGAACTGGTCTTGGAGTGAAAACGAGAGTCTGAAGGAGGTGGCGCTCTTGACAGGTATGAATAAGAAGAAGGGAGCTGGGAAGGCATTCCAGAGAGGAGTGGCATACATCAGGTGGCAGAGGTGGCATGTTTCAGGGCTGCAGGTGAGGAGGGTCCCAGGGACTGCATGGACCAAGATTATTCCCCCTCACCCTCATCATCCTCCATCCAGGTATGAGGCCCGGTTCCAGCAGAAGCTCCTTGAATACACAGACTCCAATAACATCGCCTCCCTCTTCCTCACGGCCGCCAACAGGTGGCTAGAAGTCCGCATGGCAAGTGCCTCCCCCCACCCACCACCAGCCCCAGGACAGGGGGCTCTGATAGCGCTGTGCTGCCAGAGCAAGGGCCAAACAGGGGCTGGAGGGCGGGAAGGAAGGATGGATGCCGACTCAGGTGCACACACAGGGGTGGGTGTCAAGCCCTCCTGCTTCTCCCAACCCTGGGGGTCCTCCCTCTCTCACTGCCTGGAGGCTCGTGTGTCTGAGGTGTGGGCCCAGAGGGAGAAGAGTTGCGCGTTGAGCTGTGACAAGTGTGTGTGTCTTAAGTGGGTCATGTGGCACGTGGGGCCAGCTGGTGAGGTATGCGTGTTGGGCATGGGGTGGGGGAGCACTGCTGTGTGCACATGGTGTCTGCTGGGCTCCAACCTTCACGCCCTCCTGTGTGTCTGAGGATGTGTGTGTGCAGTGTGGGGCTGGGACTCAGTCTCAGCTGAGCTGCTCTCTGTCCTAAGAGACTGAGGTGGGTTGGGGCAGAGGGGCATGCTGTGGCTAAAGCACCCACCGAGGGCCCAGGCCAGCCTCGCTCCCTCCGCAGGAGTACATTGGTGCATGTGTGGTCCTCATCGCGGCCGTGACCTCCATCTCCAACTCCCTGCACAAGGAGCTCTCTGCTGGCCTGGTGGGCCTGGGCCTCACCTACGCCCTAATGGTGAGTGGTGACAGGCGGGGCAGGAGAGGGGGTAGACACCAGCAGACAACAGAGGGCACCCCCCTCCCCCGACTGAGACACTCCTGGGCCTTCCCCCCAGCTACACCGAGTCTGATGCCAGAGGGACCATGTGGGCAGGAAGGCTCCCTGCAGGTCCCCACCCCTTCCCCCAGGCCTGGGCCCCAGATGGGTGCTGGGTAAGGATCCACATTCACTGTAGCCCCCAGGAAGGGCCCCCTGGACTGCCAGCAGCGGGCAGCAGAAGGCACCCTGGACTGTAAGAAGAGCCATCCCAGGGCCCAGGGATGGGACCAGGTGACTGGCTCGCTCCCCACAGGTGTCCAACTACCTCAACTGGATGGTCAGGAACCTGGCGGACATGGAGCTCCAGATGGGGGCCGTGAAACGCATCCATGGGCTGCTGAAAACCGAAGCGGAGAGCTATGAGGGGCTGCTGGGTGAGGGGTGTGGGAGGACTCCCAGGGAAAGGGCCCAGCGTGGATGTGTGTTTGGGTTGATGAGGCACGAGGAACCTGGGGTGGGGGGGCACTCCTGGATACTGGCTGTGGCCCATGCCTGGCAGCTGACCCCCCCCCATCGGTCCCCAGCACCATCGCTGATCCCCAAGAACTGGCCGGACCAGGGCAAGATCCAGATCCAGAACCTGAGTGTGCGCTACGACAGCTCCCTGAAGCCAGTGCTGAAGCACGTCAATGCCCTCATCTCCCCCGGACAGAAGGTAGGGGCAGGGAGAGCTGGACAGCACCCCCAGGGCCACCTTCTGACCCTCCAGGCCTTGCACCCATCCAGACGCCCAGTCTCCCAGCCCTGGGCCTCTCCCCTTCTCCTCCTGCTGCCCCCACTCACCCACCACGGAGGTGGACACAGACTCAGAGGCGCTTTGACAGGGCCCCCTGCAAATGGCCAGGGGCTCTCCCAGGACACTGGTCCCCGAACTTCAGAGCAGAATCCTGGGGCAGAGAGCGAGGGCCTGTCCTGAGGAGGGAGCCCCCCGTCTGGCACTCTGATCTGACTTTGATTGACCCCCTCTGCCTTTCCTCCTGTCTCTCTCACTTCATCATTGTCTGTGGCTGCCCATCTTACTCTCCCTGACCTTTCGATACACTCTGTCCCTGCCTCTCTGGTCCTTCTGTATGGCCATCTCTGCCTCTGGGTTGGTCCCTGATGGTCATTTCTATAGGGATCCATGGGCAGGAAGCTATGGGCTAAGGGATGCTCCAGTTTAAGGGGGGCACGCCTTGCACACCGCACTCAGCCACCCCTGTGCCCTCCTGCCATACCCCACTGAGAGTGCCCCCAGGGCCCGCAACTCCCCTGAGGCCCTGTACCAGCCACACCCACATGCAGCCAGGCAAGCCGGAGCCCCCCTCTGGAGCCACTGCAGGAAACAAGCCCGAACCCGGGACCAGCCCTGGCTGAAGACACACTCTCACGCCCGCACAGCCCAGAGCCAGCCCTCACGGCTCCCAGCCGCCCCAGTGCCCACAGCGTGGCTGCTCCTCTCCTTCCAGATTGGCATCTGCGGCCGCACAGGCAGTGGGAAGTCCTCCTTCTCTCTCGCCTTCTTCCGCATGGTGGACATGTTCGAAGGTGAGTTGTATAACAGGCATCCCACAGCCACCAGATGGGATCTCAGTCCTGGGTTTGCTCAGAAGTCGCAGGAGGCCCAGCCATTGCTGCCTTCCCCTGCATCCTTGTTGGGACCCGGGTGCCAGGCGGACCCTGTCCCCAGCGCCATCATCTCCCCGCTCCCTGGTGCCCCTCCTGTGACCCTGTCTGCACTCAGGGCGTATCATCATCGACGGCATCGACATCTCCAAACTGCCGCTGCACACTCTGCGCTCGCGCCTGTCCATCATCCTGCAGGACCCCGTCCTCTTTAGCGGCACCATCCGGTGAGCCGCCCACCCCACTGCCAGGCCCACCCCAGCCCCAGGCCCAGCTCCACTCCTCCAGAGCTGGGCAGAGAGAGGAGAGAATGGCAAGGCCAGGGGCAGCCCTGCTCCAGCTCGGGCATGAAGGCTTGGCACTGGCTCTTTAGAGCTGCCCCCTCATGCCCTCTTTCCTGCTGTGCCCAGGTAGGGGTCCCCCACCCCTCAGGCCTGGGATGCTTTCCTCCCCTACCCGACAGCCAGCAGCTTGCTGCCCCCTCCCAGCCGGACCCCAAGTCAATCAGGTCCCTCACTGCTCCCTTTTCCAGCCTTGCCCACTGCACATACCCTGGGAATGGAGCCAGGACCCTGCTCCCCTCCCCAAGGGCTTTGTATGTCACCCTCCAGATTCAACCTGGACCCGGAGCGGAAGTGTTCCGACGGCACGCTGTGGGAGGCCCTGGAGATAGCCCAGCTGAAGCTGGTGGTGAAGGCGCTGCCGGGAGGCCTTGGTAACTACTCCTGGCTGAGCAGTGGCCGGGCAATCAGGGACACCTGTAAGGGCTAGGGACGGACGACTCACACCCACATCTTAACTTCACCCACAGTTTAGAGCCTAGGGTCTGGCAGGACCCCAGAAACCATTAAGTTCTACCTCTTACCATACAGAAGTTCAGATAAGTCATATGACTTTTCCCAGGTCACACAACTGGTCAGTTCAGGATCTGGCCCCTCCTGCAGGGCACAGGGGGGACAGTAAGGGTCACTGTGACACAGAACTTGCAAGCCCCTGATACCATGCCCTGTCCTCCTCATCCACCTGCTTGTCCTGTTCCACCCTGAGGAAGGAGAGGACCGACTCAGGGATCACAGGCACAGCTTACTCATTGAAGCTACTGAGAAGAGTCTGTCCCCAGCCCGGGGGGTGGGGGGTCAGCAGAGCCTTGGTGTACCTGCTGCAACCCCTGGGGCAGTGGGGGCCAGCCAAGCCCTGGCTTCAGAAAATTACCCCACCATGGCCCACACACATGCCTGACATACACACTCTGTGCTCACACCTCCTCCCAGTACTGCCCAGGGCCACAGCCGCGCCTAACTCCAGGGGACGTGCTTCTCTTTGTCACTCCTGTAATTCCTGTGTTGTGTTAGGTGCAGCCACCCTGCACACACCTCTACCCACGACACACACCTACACGTTAGCCCCTGCACACACATTCCCACACAAGCCACTCCATCCACTCAACTCACAACGCAGGGTTAACTCAGCCCTCCCCGGGGGTGTTTTCAGATGCCATCATCACAGAAGGCGGGGAGAACTTCAGCCAGGGCCAGAGGCAGCTGTTCTGCCTGGCCCGGGCCTTCGTGAGGAAGACCAGTATCTTCATCATGGACGAAGCCACAGCTTCCATCGACATGGCCACGGTCGGTGCTGGGCACACCCATGGGGCAGGGGTCTTGGAGAGGGTTTTCAGGGGGTGTTAGGGAGAAGTTCAGAAAGTAGTCCTGAAGTTCAGGTTGCCCTTAACATCAAGGTTCATTTGGGGCAGAAAAGGCAAAGAATGAGGGACCCTGATTTCAGCAGTCTTAGGGCATGTTTATAACACACATATACACAAGCTGCACAGGGACCCACAGACTTCACACCCATCCCCACCAGACAGCACACCCAGACACACTCACAGCCTGCATGCATGCACACATGCACACACACAGCTGAGCTCCCAACAGGCAGAGCCCAGCCCCTGAATGCTGGGAACCTGGTCAGTCCTGTGGGGACTAGAGCCCCAGGTAAGGGGCAGGGCTGGGTTTGGGGTCACATGGCGACTGGGCCAGAAGCCAGGCCAGACCCCACCCACTGGTCAGGTGAGCCAACATCTGCTGCTCCACCTGGCAGGAAAACATCCTCCAGAAAGTGGTGATGACGGCCTTCGCAGACCGCACCGTAGTCACCATCGCGGTAAGGCGCCCACTGATGGGGTGCAGGGGGGACACCCAGAGAGAGGGCTGACCTCCTGAGGGCAGCCTCTGGGCTCACCTGTGCCTGATAATCGAGAGAGAGCCCCGGGCAGTGCAGAGCAAGCAGTTTGGCAGGCTTGCAAGGAGCCTGGATTGCAGGATTTGAGGTATAGGAAGGTTTGCACCCACACTTCCCTCAGACCTTCCCTCTTTTTCCAGGTCCCAGGGTCCACCCCTGTCCCAAGACCCTGCAAGCTAGGCTAGGGTTACTTCTCCAGAGCAAATGGGAGATGTGGGTGCTGGGGATCTCTGAGCAGATCTGAGACCTGGTGAGGGAGAAGGTGGCATTAGCGGATGGAGGGTTTGGAGTCCCACCCCGGGAAAGGGCAGTCACCACAGACAGAGGACATTCTAGCCACATGCCTCCTCCTCCAAGATGCAGGAGGGATGCCTCAGTGGCCCCAGCCCTGCCTGCACCACACTGACAGCCCCTCCTGCCCCACCCAGCACCGCGTGCACACCATCCTGAGTGCAGACCTGGTGATTGTCCTGAAGCGCGGCGCCATCCTTGAGTTCGACAAGCCAGAGAAGCTGCTCAGCCGGAAAGACAGTGTCTTCGCCTCTTTTGTCCGTGCTGACAAATGACCTACCACAGCCCAAGTGCGATCCCTGCCCCACCCTCCTGCCTGGGTTTTCTAACTGTAAATCCCTTGTAAATAAAGAGATTGGTTATTTCCTACCGAAGGCCAGAGGTCGTGGGTCTGGTGGGCAGGGACTGGTGTGGGCCGTGGGTCCCAGGGATGCAGTCTGACTTTAGCATCAAGTAGACCTAAGGAAGCTGTGTGAGTGTGGCCGAAAGCACTTTCCCTCATCTGTGAAATAAAGGCTGTCTTCATCAGCTAGGTTGTGTTCTGCCGTAGCAAAACACCATAGCCCGGGTGGCTTAAACAGCAGAAATTTACTTTTGACAGTGCTGGAGAGTGGAAGTCCAAGATCAGAGTGTCACTGGCTTGGTTTTTCCTGAGGCCTCTCTCCTTCTAGCTGCATCTGCTCATGGCCTTTCCTCTGTGTGCACCCCTGGTCTCTCGCTCTCCTTATTAGGAATCTAGACATATTGGATGAGGCTGCACTCCTGTGACTCATTTAACCTAATTACCTCTTCACTGGCCCTATCACACTGGAGGCTCCAAGATACGAATTTGGGGGTTATAGTATTTTTGTGATTATCTCATCAGATAAGGTGGCAGATCTTCATACAGTCCCTTTTCCTTCTTACTTTAATTCTTGGGTTAAAATTGTGGGTCCCCAGGTACCCTGGACCAGTGCATTTAAATTACAAATGACAAGAACCCAACTCAAAGTGGCTTTAAAAAAAAACAACTGGAATTTCTTATCCTATGTGACTGAGAAGGTTAGGAGGTGTACTACTTCAAGCATGGCTGGATCCAGGTGTTTGCCATCAGGGCTGATGGATTCCGTCTTCCTGTCCCTCACCCATGACAGATGGCTACTAGCACCTGCAGTGTACACCCTACCCCTCTGAAAAAGAGGGGGGCCTGAATCATATGTCCCCCACTCCATCCCACACATAGGGACATTCAGAAGTTGAGAAAGGGTGGCCCATCAGAAGGAAAGCACAGTACCTATACCACAAGTCAGCCAGGTCACTATTGGGAGATGCTGGGCCCAGACACGGGGGAGACTACAACAGTTGTCCTCAGACTCCACAGGCATCATGAGATGGGAGTGCACACCTATCCTGGCAAGAAAGGAAGATGCTCATTTCCATATCGATTTATTATCATTTATATGTTCTGTACTGAGTCCTGGGGTGCAGATGCAGGCGTCTTGGCCTGCAGCCTTGTCCTTTGCAAGGGGGTCAGAGTCAGACAATGTAAGGGAAACCCACCAGTCATTGGAGAGGGGCCCAGCACAGACCCTTCTAGATGTTCTAGGAGCCAGAGGAGCTCAGAAGGAAGAGCTCTGTGAGACCTGGCAGGGTGCCTGGGAGAGGCAGGATTGAAGCTGATCATGGGAAGGGTAGGAATTTTATCTAAGTAGAGGGTTAAAGAAAAAGGCCCAAGATGGTGAGGGAGAACAAAATCAGAGAGCCTTGAACGCCACGACCAACCAAAGGTCTGGGACAAGCCTATGCACAATAGGAAAGTGAAGAAGGTCTCTAGTGAGAAAGAGACCTGACAAATGCAGTGTTGGGGGGAGATAAGTATGAGGAGGTGCAGGATGGAGCACAGCAGGAGGCTGAGCCCTCTGGGTGGGGAGCAAGCCTTCCTGCAAAGGGAAGAGCAAGGAATAGCTGAGGCCTCAGGGCCACCCTGTGAGGCAAGTCCTAGCCTTTCCAGCTCTGAGATGCCTCAGAGATGTCTCTGGGGGCCCAACAACTCCCTCCGCTGGGAAGGAGCAGAGCAGAGCCTAAGAAGGGAAAAAAGGATTCCCAATCCTCATGTCTATGACCACCACCACCCCCCCCTCCAAGGGATTAAAGGAAAGTAGCATAGGCACAGGGGCACATCACAGCTCACATTGAAGTTTTGCAGAGATGCCCAAGGTCATCTTAACCTAAATCTCTCTATAGCACCCTTGATGGTCCACCAACCATGACATGGACACCCCATTGATGAGGGTCATCTCTGGTTATTAGAACTGACTTTTCCATACATGTATGATGATTCCCTGGTGGCTGAGACAGTAAAGAACCCACCTGCCTCTAGGGGTCGGGAAGATCCCCTAGAGAAGGGAATGGCAACCCACTCCAGTATTCTTGCCTGGCAAATCTCATGGACAGAGAAGCCTTGTGGGCTACAGTCTATGGGGTAGCAAAAGAGGTGGACACGACTGCGTGACTAACACTTTCTTTCACTTTCTTTTCCATACATGAAATCAAAGCCTGCCTCTGTTCCACTCACTGTCTATACCAATTCTATATTTTGAGCCACACAAAATAACTAGTCCATCCCCCTTGGACACCAAGGGTTTTGGCAATAGTACCCAAACTCCCTGGGAAGGCTCTCCAAGGCTCCTTTTCTGATGGCTGAACAGCTGTAGTTGCCCCCGAGGTTTCCTGTGTAACTCTGTCTCCTTGAGCTCCCCTCTCTCCTCATCCTGTTTTCCCCTCCCCATCCTAAGCATTGCATCTCTGGTCAGTTCAGTCACTCAGTCATATCTGACTCTTTGCAACCCCATAGACTGCAGCATTCCAGGCTTCCCTGTCTATCACTAACTCCCAGATCTTGCTCAAACTCATGTCCATCAAGTTAGTGATGCCATCCGACCATCTTATCCTCTGTCATCCCCTTCTCCTCCTGCCTTCATCTGCATCTCTGGTAACACAGCCCCAAATCATGCTTACCATGAGTAGTGGAGGGAGCCCAAGGCACAGAACAACCCAAGGTAGATGCCTGCAGTAGAAACACCATTCCTCTTCAGGCCAAAAACTTGAGCCCTCCCTGCACCCCCCACACACAGTGCCCAAAACAGCCCTTTGACACATCTCCTCAGACCCAGGTGCCTCCAATAACCTAAGGCAGACAAAATCATGTACCCTAGGAGGTGTAAAGCAAGCACCAGTAGCTTAAGTGCGTGCGGACTCAGCCGTGTCTTTACAACCCCATAACTGTGGCCCGCCAGGTTCCTCTGTCCATGAGATTTTCCAGATAAGGATACTGGAGTGGGTTGCCATTTCCTTCTCCAGGGGTCTTCCAGACCCAGGGATCGAACCTGTGTCTTCTGCATCTCCTGCATTGGCAGGCTGATTCTTTACTGCTGAGCCATCCTGGAAGGCGCCGGTAGCTCAAACCCTCTTTAAACTGCAGGGGTGGTTTTAAAAGGATGGGTCATGACTGAAGAAGATGCAACCACCCAGGCTTCTGGGCTTAAGCATCCAGCATTCCCTGTAGTGGGTGTTAAACTGTGTTTTTACACCTACTAAGGTACTTTTTTCCGGGGAGGAAGTCCGTAGCTTTTATCAGATTCCCAAAGAATCCGTGACTCAGAAAATACTAAAAAGCCTCGCCAAGGAGAAGCCGTCTGTTGAGAAGTCCTCCATCCACCTAATCTGCGCCCCTCCCCCCCCGCCGCCCCCTAATCTGCCCCCCGCCCCAGTCGCCAGGTTGGTGACACAGTTCCTCTATCTCATTTCGCGGGGAACCCACAAAGCCCAGGCGGATACTGGCACAACCGAGGATGGGAAATTTGGAGTAGGAGAGCCAGGACCACAGGGAATCTGCCCCCAGAAAGGGAGATCGGGTCGCGACTCCCTTCACGCCCCTCACCCCGCCCTAATTTCCTAGTGTGAAGGCTGGGAGGAACCTCTTCGGTCCATCTGATTGGGCAAAGTCCCCAAGCCAGACAGCGAGCTCGGGAGAAGGCAGGCGGGGGTGGTGAATGGCGAGGGGCGGGGCCTGCGCCGGGGCCCGCCCGCCCTCCGGCCCAGGAATAGGTCGGGCTCCCCCTGGCGGCCCCCGGCCCCCACTCCACGGCCCGGGCGCCCGGTGTCCTCAATCCTCTACCCCACCTAGCACAGGTCGGTCTCCGCGGGCCGACTGACGGACGGACGGGCCGCAGAACGACCCGCCGCGGGCGCCCGGGCGGCAGGAGGGGGCGGGGAGGCGAGGACTGCAGCTTGAGGAGCAGGAGCAGGTGCTGTGGCGACGGGCGGGCGGGGCAGGGACTGAGCGGCGGGCGGGGGAGCGGCGCCGGCGTGCGTGCGGCGGGCGCGGGGCCGGGAGGCCGCCACTCCGAGTTGAGCCCCGCCGGGTCGCGCCGGGGCGAGGGGATCTGGAGTGGGGCCGGGTGGACGGGCGACTCTGGAGGGCGCAGGATCCCAAGGAGACAGAGAGGACGAGAGCTGGAGGGCGCATCGCAAATCGGCGAGAGCGCTTCGCGGGGTCGGGTAGGAAAAGAGGGAGCGTACCTGGAGGGGAGACCGTGTGAAACTGGAGCTTGGAGGGGAGCCCAGGGCAGAAATGGGCCAGACAGGAGACACGGTGGACGTTGTGTGAGGTCTGGTCAGTCGGTAAGATCCGGAGGTGTGACGTTCCCAGGTGGGAGAGGTGGGTTGAGAAGGAAGGCTCGGTGGGGAGAAGGGGTCCTAGGAAGACGCCTAGGGGTCGCCAGCGGCTGGAGGAGAGTTGACCTGGGATCCAGCGCCAGGTGTCGAACAGGCAGAGTGGAGGTGATTCAGTAGGCAGTGGGCAGGTGGGCTGAGGTGTGAGGCTGGTATAAGGAAGTGAAGCAGGGGCCAGGTGGAGGTGAGGATGAGTCGAGTCTAGCTGGAGAGGCATCTCAGAAGTAAGACCAGTGCAGACTGAGGGTGGTCCCAGGGCGGGAACCCCACAGTAGGGAGAAGGCTCAGTCAGGGGTTGTCCCCCTCCTCCATGGGGGAGGCCTCTACCTGGTGGTCCCTGGAGCCATGCTGTCCCGCAAAGGCATCATCCCCGAGGAGTATGTGCTCACGCGACTAGCCGAGGACCCCGCAGAGCCCCGGTACCGTGCCCGTGAGCGGAAAGCCCGCTTCGTATCCAAGAACGGCAACTGCAACGTGGCCCACAAGAACATCCGGGAGCAAGGCCGCTTCCTACAGGACGTGTTCACCACACTGGTGGATCTCAAGTGGCCATACACGCTGCTCATCTTCACCATGTCTTTCCTGTGCAGCTGGCTACTCTTTGCCATGGTCTGGTGGCTCATCGCCTTTGCCCACGGTGACCTGGCCCCTGGCGAGGGTGCCGCTGTGCCCTGCGTCACCAGCATCCACTCCTTTTCATCTGCCTTCCTTTTCTCCATTGAGGTCCAGGTGACCATTGGTTTTGGCGGCCGCATGGTGACTGAGGAGTGCCCTCTGGCCATCCTGATCCTCATTGTGCAGAACATCGTGGGGCTCATGATCAACGCCATCATGCTGGGCTGCATCTTCATGAAGACGGCCCAGGCCCACCGGCGGGCCGAGACCCTCATCTTCAGCAAGCATGCAGTCATCGCCCTGCGCCACGGCCGCCTCTGCTTCATGCTGCGCGTGGGTGACCTCCGCAAGAGCATGATCATCAGTGCCACCATCCACATGCAGGTGGTACGCAAGACCACCAGCCCTGAGGGTGAGGTGGTCCCCCTCCACCAGGTGGACATCCCCATGGAGAATGGTGTGGGTGGCAATAGCATCTTCCTGGTGGCTCCGCTCATCATCTACCACGTCATTGACGCCAACAGCCCGCTCTATGACCTGGCGCCCTGCGACCTGCACCACCATCAGGACCTTGAGATCATCGTCATCCTGGAAGGTGTGGTGGAAACCACGGGCATCACCACCCAGGCCCGCACCTCCTACCTGGCCGACGAGATCCTGTGGGGCCAACGCTTTGTACCCATTGTGACCGAGGAGGATGGCCGCTACTCCGTGGACTACTCCAAGTTTGGCAACACCATCAAAGTGCCCACGCCAGTCTGCACGGCCCGCCAGCTTGAGGAGGACCCCACCCTGCTGGATGTCCTGACCCTCGCTCGTGGGCCCTTACGCAAGCGCAGTGTGGCCGTGGCCAAGGCCAAGCCCAAGTTCAGCATCTCTCCAGACTCCCTGTCCTGAACTCTGCTCCTTTGGGGCCCCTCCTTATGTGTGCGCACGCCAGTGTGGCATGGTATGTAGAGCGGACGTGGTGTGGGCCCCTTGGCCAGGCCAGGACCTGGTATGAGGCTGGGCCCTCCAGCTCAGCCTCTCTGCCTGCTGCTCGCCCAGGGTGTTACAAGGCACTTGTCGCTACTCTATTTCTGGCCTCAGCAGGAGCCTGCACTGGGTTATTTTTGTCCCTGCTCCTCCCAGCCCTAACTCAGGACTGGCTCATCCCCCTCCCCTGCCCTAGACTGACAGAGCTGTGGAAAGGGTCAGGCCCTAAAGTTGGGTCTCCATCTAGTCCTGGGCCCCCACGACTGACTGGCCGCAAGCTGGGCAGGTGGCTGGGGAAGAACAGGCTCCAAATTGAAGGCCTGCTGCCCCGTTTCTGTGGCCCCAAGAGATGCCTGCAGTGAGGCCCCAGCCCCTACTTGGTCCCTGAAAAAGTGATGGACGAAAGGGTGGGCCTGGCCTGCTAGGGAGGGCAGGTGATGAGGGAGCACAGTCGAGCTGGAGGGCTGGAGATGGGGAGCCCCTGCCCCCCGGGCAGGCTCAGCAGATAGGAAACGTCACTGAGGGGCTTAGCTTTCTGAGCCCTGCTCGGGCACGGGGAGGAGAGATGGGCTGCTTGCCGCTGACCTCAAAGCTCTTTTAATGGGGGCTCCATGGCCCAGAGCTGCCGCACCTGCCTGCTCCCATTCTGTCCCCCACCCTGGGAGGCTGTGGACTGAAACAGGCTGAGAGAGACTGGGGTCCTGGGCCCACCACAGGCCTGGCCTGTGCTCTGCCCTGGCCCCCCACCAGGGGCTGCCACTCACTTTGTCAAGAGGGTGTCCTAAGAGAGCCTTTGGATTGCTAGAAGAGGAAATGGTGGAAAGCACAGGATGGTGGGGGTGGGTGAGGTCCCTGAGGCTAAAAGGCCATTGATTGTGACCGGCTTGACCCCAAGCCAGACTCTTGGAGCAGTGCTATGTGTACTTGCCCAGAATTCTGCCTTCTTTGCCGTCAATAAAGCCTACCCCTTTGTGACCTAAACTCTGGGCTATTCTTGCTGGTGGGCAGGGAGGGCAGGGGCTGGTAGCTGCCAGCCCACATTTCAGAGGCTCCAGGGACCCTAGCTGGGAGGCCAGGAAAGGGACCTGGGGTTGGTCCTCTTCCGCCCTTCAGGGACACTTCCCTTCTCTGCCTCTGGGAGCCCAGCCCTTCCAGCCTGTCTAACCGTCTCGATTGGGCACTGATAAAGCTTGCAGCCCTGAGCCCTGCCTCCCCTCCCAGGGATCTGCCAGGAGGCTAAGGTGCTCAAGGAAAGAGGCGGGGACGTCACGGGCCTTACTGTGGCGACTGGAGCATTAGCTCTCAAAACAAGTGCTTTCGTTCACACCCTGGCTCGAGTTCTCAGGCTTCACCTAATGTAACCTGTCTGTGCTTCAGTTGCCTCATCTATAAAGTGGGGCTACTGATAGTACCTACCTTATAGAATTGTTTTGGGAGTAAATGAAGAACATATGTCAAATGCTTGAGTGCCTCGTCCATGGTAAGTGCTCAATAAATGTTAACTGTTGAGACTGCTGTTGAATCAGCTACGTGATGAGACAACTGAGCAAGTGAATGCTAACAGAGAAAGTGCTATTATATGTCCCCTAGTGAGGAGTTTCTGTGCTTAAATGTACCTTCTACACTATGTCCCCATCCAGCTCAGACCCTGACGACAGGGCCTGTGCCAGCACCTATTACCTGTGCTTCTTTCTCTATCTCAACCCTCTGGACTCCATCTGCCATGTGGTGACCAGAGTGGTCTTATTAAAAGACTTCATTCTCTCCAACATCAAGTGCCTCCAGTGGTTCCCCATTAACTTCTGGTCAAGGCTAGACCCATAACCAGTCATTTCAGGCTGTGCCTGACTTCTAGTCGTTACAGCCTACTGTTCTCTGGCCAGGACCCTATGTAACCACCCACCACCCTGGCAGCCTCAATATCCCCTCCCTGCATACAGCATTGATCTTCCTACCTCTGAGCTTTAGATGATGTTATTCCCTTTGCCTGGACTGTCCAGGCCTCATCTCTCCCTGTGGAAATCTATAAAAGTCCAAGTCACCATGATGCCTCCTTGAAGCCTCCCTTAATTCCTCTAGAAAGTGATGGTCCTGTCCCTTCCTCTGTGCTTGTGGGCATTCCACATTTGCCAGTGTTTGTGGGTCTGTCTCCCCATTCCCAAGTCCATGGCTCCTTGAGGTCAGGGACTGTGGCTGACTGAGCACTGTGACTGTCACTGAGCAAGTGCTGAATGAGTGAATGATGAATAATGTACAGGACGAGTCAAGGTCAATGGTGCAGTGTGAGGCCTGCAGGGGGCTTTGGCTGGATCAGTGAGAGTTTGTCCCAGGCTACTCCAGAGGCAGGGCTGAAGGACAAAGGAACTGCTGGTTCAAGCTCTAAGATGCCCCATCCCTGTACCCACAGACACACACACCACACCCCCCCATCCATCCGTGTACCCACAGAGACTCCCCCCCCTCCACACACACACACACACACACACACACTGATTTCTTGCTGTGCTGACTTGTTTCTAGTTTAGAGGAAGGAGATGAGAAAGCTGTTCAAAGTTGGTCCAGAGTTCTGGGGACAGTGCCTGGTTTTTAGTCTAAAGACTCAGCTTAGCTGTCCTTAAGACCAGAGGAGGGGGCCAGACTCACTAATGAGAAGTGTCTGGGCAGCACCTTCCCTGGGGACCATTCAGAGTACCCTTCCTCCACTCCTTCATACACCTTAAACAGCTGGGGATAGTGAAATGGCAGGACTGAGGGCTTAGCACCACCTGCTGGCCACAGACAAGACCTACTTGATCCCAGAAAATCAGAAATCACTAGTCCTAGGCTTTTCACCCTGTGAGACCCCTAGCCTTTAGGCTTAACTCAGGGAAAAGCTAAAAAGCTCCAGGCATGGAGGGAGCAGCTGGACCAGACCTTCCTTGACCACCCCACAAATGTTCTTGTCCACTAACAGTGCTCCCAGCTCTAAGGCGGGCATCCATCTCTTTAAGGCACTTGTCTAACTATAGAGAGAAGAGTTCCCGTAAGCTCCCCTCAGCCTAGCAGGAAATTCTGTGAGAATTGTTTCTGATATTCTGCCTCCAGGGCGTCATGTGAGAACAGATGGAGCAGTCTAAGCTCGTCCACATCCTGTGTGCAGATCCCCCAGAAAGGATGTCTCATGTCACTGTGGTCCAGTGCTGAGGGAGGCGCTCTTCTCCCAATTTGCAGATGAGGAAATGGGATTGGACTTGGGGGTCACTTGCTAAGATCATACAGCTAGTAAGTGACAGGCCCACGATTTGGACCTGAGTCTGTCTCACACCAAAGCTCTCTCCTTTCCCACTGCTGCACGATCCCAATGACCTGAGCATCACCTTTTACTAGAGGTGTCACCTTGCTCTCGGTTGTCAAAAACCACCACCGGCAGACAGATGTCTCTAGACCAAGAACAAGAGGGAAAGTGTAACTCAGAAAGGTCCTAGATTTGAGACTGATGCAGACTCATCTATAAGTGACAGCCCGGATCATGTCCAAACACCAAAGGAGCCAGAGGGACTGCTACTGAGTCCAAGCTCATATTGCTTGCCACATGAGAGGCCAATAAATCAAGAGACAAGTTGTTGGAGCAAGAAACAGCAACTTTATTTAGAAAGTCAGTAGCCCAGGAAGATGGTGGACTCATGCCCCTCAGAATCATCTTGTCTGAGTTAGAATTCAGGCAATGGGAGGAAGTAAAAATCAAACGACTTTACTGGTTCTGGTCATCCTCCAGAGATGTGTTCATTTCTTCCTTTCTGCAGTCATTCGTAGGTCATCAGGATGTTTCCTTTGAGCTCAACAAAGGTATTTTAGCTCAATACTCATTACCTGAAAGGCAGGCTTCCCAGGGATGGGCCATTATGTATAATTCAACCTTATAGGCAACAGCCTGTTATTGGTTAACAGGAGAATAAAAAGCTCCTTCCCTATTACAGGGCCTCACTGACACCTTTTCCCACTGATGTCTATGAAGAACCCTCCATCCTCTGCCTTCTTCATGTGGACTGAGGTCCGTGCCTTGTAGGCTCCTCCGGCTCCAGCCAGCTGGGTGGCAGTGCAGACTGACGCTGCACATCTGCCATCCGTGTCTCCAACTCACACATGTTGTGACATGTGTCCTGGGTCTCGGTCCTGAGCTCAGCAGAGAAAGGAAGCCAAGCCACCCTCTTCCAGTAGTGAAACTGAACTGCTGGGCTGGAGAAACTAGCCTACTTCAGTTCAGTGCAGTTCAGTTGCTCAGTCGTGTCCGACTCTTTGCAACCCCATGAATCGCAGCACGCCAGGCCTCCCTGTCCATCACCAACTCCAGGAGTTTACTCAAACTCATGCCCATCGAGTCGGTGATGCCATCCAGCCATCTCATCCTCTGTCGTCCCCTTCTCCTCCTGCCCCCAATCCTTCCCAGCATCAGGGTCTTTTCCAATGAGTCAACTCTTCGCATGAGGTGGCCAAAGTATTGGAGTTTCAGCTTCAGCATCAGTCCTTCCAATAAACATCCAGGACTGATCTCCTTCAGGATGGACTGGTTGGATCTCCTTGCAGTCCAAGGGACTCTCAAGTCTTCTCCAACTCCACAGTTCAAAAGCATCAATTCTTCCGCACTCAGCTTTCTTTATAGTCCAACTCTCACATCCATACATGACCACTGGAAAAACCATAGCCTTGACCAGACAGACCTTTGTTGGCAAAGTAATGTCTCTGCTTTTTAATATGCTATCTAGGTTGGTCATAACTTTCCTTCCAAGAAGCAAGCGTCTTTCAATTTCATGGCTGCAGTCACCATCTGCAGTGATTCTGGAGCCCAAATAAATAAAGTCTGACACTGTTTCCACTGTCTCCCCATTTATTTCCCATGAGGTGATGGGACCAGATGCCATGATCTTAGTTTTCTGAATGTTGAGCTTTAAGCCAACTTTTTCACTCTCCTCTTTCACTTTCATCAAGAGGCTTTTTAGTTCCTCTTCACTTTCTGCCATAAGGATGGTGTCATCTGCATATCTGAGGTTATTGATATTTCTCCCAGCAATCTTGACTCTAGCTTGTGCTTCCTCCAGCCCAGTGTTTCTCATGATGTACTCTGTATGTAAGTTAAATAAGCAGGGTGACAATATACAGCCTTGATGTACTCCTTTTCCTATTTGGAACCAGTCTGTTGTTCCATGTCCAGTTCTAACTGTTGCTTCCTGACCAGCATACAGGTTTCTCAAGAGGCAGGTCAGGTGGTCTGGTATTCCCATCTCCTTCAGAATTTTCCACAGTTTACTGTGATCCACACAAAGGCTTTGGCGTAGTCAATAAAGCAGAAATAGACGTTTTTCTGGTATTCTCTTGCTTTTTTGATGATCCAGCGGATATTGGCAATTTGATCTCTGGTTCCTCTGCCTTTTCTAAAACCAGCTTGAACATCTGGAAGTTCACGGTTCACGTAGTGCTGAAGCCTGGCTTGGAGAATTTTGAGCATTACTTTACTAGCGTGTGAGATAAGTGCAATTGTGTGGTAGTTTGAGCATTCTTTGGGATTGCCTTTCTTAGGGATGGAATGAAAATGGACCTTTTCTAGTCCTGTGGCCACTGCTGAGTTTTCCAAATTTGCTGACATATTGAGTGCAGCACTTTCACAGCATCATCTTTCAGGATTTGAAATAGCTTTCAGGAATTCCATCACATCCACTAGCTTTGTTCATAGTGATGCTTTCTAAGGCCCACTTGACTTCACATTCCAGGATGTCTGGCTCTAGGTGACTGATCACACTATTGTGATTATCTGGGTCGTGAAGATCTTTTTTGTACAGTTCTTCTGTGTATTCTTGCCACCTCTTTTTAGTATCTTCTGCTTGTTAGGTCCATACGATTTCTGTCCTTTATTGAGCCCATTTTTGCATGAAATGTTCCCTTGGTATCTCTGATTTTCTTGAAGAGATCTCTAGTCTTTCCCATTCTGTTGTTTTCCTCTATTTCTTTGCATTGATTGCTGAGGAAGGCTTTCTTATCTCTCCTGGCTATTCTTTGGAACTCTGCATTCAAATGGGAATATCTTTCCTTTTCTCCTTTGCTTTTTACTTCTTTTCGAAGCTATTTGTAAGGCCTCCTCAGACAACCATTTTGCCTTTTTGCATTTCTTTTCCATGGGGATGGTCTTGATCCCTGCCTCTTGTAGTGTCATGAACCTCCGTCCATAGTTCATCAGGCTCTCTGTCTACCAGATCTAGTCCCTTAAATCTATTTCTCACTTCCACTGTATATTCATAAGGGATTTGACTTAGGTCATACCTGAATGGTCTAGTGGTTATCCCTACTCTCTTCAGTTTAAGTCTGAATTTGGCAATAAGGAGTTCATGATCTACTTAGACATTCTGAAAAACTGCTCAGGCCTAATGCCTCTGGGTTTGGCATCTCCAGCCAGTCACCACACAGCCCACATGTGGCCCACCTAGGTGGCCCTCTGGTCTTTCTGCTAGGGTGGACTCAGCCAGCTTCTACGAACCCACTCTCCTCATGTATCATCCTCTCAGCTCTGTCCTGCTCTCGAGTTCCTCTCCAACATCTTTTCTTAGGGAGAACTTTCCTAGAGTGCTTGCTGCAAAGAGTAGCTCTGGCTCCCCATATGTATCTGGGTTCACCTCTGAAGTCTCCCCAGGGCTAGTGTCAGACACCTTATTGTACTAAGACATGCAGAAGACCTGGAGGAAGAAGACATGAATGCTGCTGACCCCCAGATTAGGGTAGGCTTGAATTAACAACAGATCTGTTCCAACTTGAAAGGAGTTGGGGAAAGGCCAAACAATGGGATTAGAGTCAAAACTGGGTTCCAGAGAGTGGGTTTCTTGCATTAGAACCTAGAGTATTGGTGTCTCGCTGTATCCTGCTGACTATACCAGCTGTCTTGCTGTATCTCATTATATGCACTGTTCGCTGAACCCAGGGTAGGTGAGGTGTGAACTAAGAGGCTGAAAGAAGACGCAAGGAGCTATAGGAACTGCAGACACATTTATTCTCTCCTGACTGGCACAGCACCCATAGCAGCAGCCATAACATAACTTTAACATAGCCATAATGTAGCCTTAATGCAGCCTCCAGGGCTTTTCAGGCGGAGCTTATATATACTTACAGAACAAAAGCAGCCTGTGGCCAAGAAGTACCTCATGACATGCATGCACAGTGCTGTAAGTGATCTCAGCTCTTACATAATCATTATTTACCAAACATGGGGCAAGAGCAAGAGGCTGTAGAACAAGAGAGAGCCTGACTACTGCCACCACCGATTGCTCTTTCCCTACAATTGGCATCCTCTCTGCCAGGTCCACCTGGCTTGGGGCATTGCATATCTTCATCTACCTACACCCTACTCTATTTCCACTCTGGAGTGATATGAAAGGCAGGTCACCTAAACTGGCCAACTTGGGTACAGGAGTGTAAACTTGTCTTTCCCCTGTCCTTAGGTCCTTCCAGGCATTGATGCCAATAATTGAAGCAGTGATACAAAGTGCATATGCAACTACACAATTCATTACATAACCCTGCTTCTATGTACTCTTACTTCCCTTGATCAATTCCAGTTTTTCTCACTATGCCATTGTTATTGGAGAATAGAAATACATACAGGGTAAATCAGAGGGAAGTAAGTACAGTTCTGACTGAAACTTTGACACAGGTCTGCTATCTGTGAAGGGAGGAAGAAGGGATAAGTGAGGGATAGCATGACATTAGCTTTCAAGTAAGCCTGAAAACTACAGCAGATACCTGAGATGCCATAGCTGGAACATGGTGGCTAAGTAGGCTCTTCGTAGCAAGCTCTCTTGGAGGGGGTCTCAGCAGCACATCTCCATGGCAATCACACTTTTGGGTCAAAATCCAGCTTCCAGAAGAGCTGTATCAGTCAGCTTTCACTGTGTGACAAGCCACTCTACTGCTTTATTTTTCAAGTGGCTTTGAAAAATAAGTCTCATGCACTCAAGAGTCAGTTCTGTTGGTACTGATGATCTTAGCCAGAATTTTTTTTTTGCTTTTTTTTTTCCCCTATTATTTTTATTAGTTGGAGGCTAATTACTTTACAATATTGTAGTGGTTTTTGCCATACATTGACATGAATCAGCCATGGGTTTACCTGTGTTCCCCATCCTGAACCCCCCTCCCACCTCCCTCCCCATCCCATCCCTCTGGGTCTTAGCTAGATTTGTTGATGCATTGAGGAAGTGGTCATCTGATCCAGTTCCAGCTTCGAGAGTCTCATCCTCCAGAAGTCTCTGATTACAGTATCTCTCATCCTCCAGCTTCCCCAGTGGCTCAAGCAGTAAAGAATCTGCCTGGAATGCAGGAGACTTGGGTTCGATCTCTGGGCTGGGAAGAGCCCCTGGAGAAGGAAACGGCGACCCATTCCAGTGTTCTTGCTTGGAAAATTTCATGGACAGAAGGGCCTGGTGGACTACAGGCCGTAGTGTCATGGAGAGTTGGACAACACTGAGCGCAGACCCTCTCTCCTCATCCTCCAGCAGGCAGCATTTCCAGCATTTTGCTGACCTAGGTTAAATCAGGAGAGTAAGTCCTATGAATCAGTTGGCCAACTTTAGACAAACAGACTTTTTTCTTGATGAATGGACTGGTCTGCTTTTCCAAAAGCATTTATAATGAGATATACTAGCTATTGCACAGATTCTGCATTGGCAGGCCTGTAAATAATTGCGGGCAATTTTATTACCCAGAAGCATTTAACTGCATTTAAACTGGCCTCGACAACAGTTTGAGTTGTTTTATTTGCTATTTGGGCCATAGGGAATAACATGTTTGGAAACATGTTTTAGATTGGAAACACCCTCACTAGGGTTGGAAATTCTTGGTTAAACCAGTATAATCTGGGTGGTAAGTTATCCCATTGAGTTACTAACAAAATATGCGCAAATATGTGGGGAAGGAAATCCCCTCTCTGAGCCATGGACTCTATATGTGACAGTAACACTGCAGCTCATATATCATTCACAGGCCTGGGGTGAACAATGAGGTCTTGATTCACAGTGAGCCAGTTAATCAGGAGGAGGCAGAGGGGCTTTACAGCACATCTTCCCAGAGTCCCAGGCTGCTACATGGAGACCAGATGAGACAGTTCCTCCCCAACATATCAAAAAAAGTCATACATCATAAATACACTTAGAACACTCCAGCATCAATCCTGAGAGCTCTCCAACACCATGCACTGGCAATAAATTCTGAACTCCCAGAGCCTACTCCAAAACACAAGGCTAAACTTTGCTTTGGAGCCCCTTACCTTTCCTTAAGAAAAAGATATATCAGTCCAATAATGATCAGTCCAATTAATATGCTCATTCCAATATAGAACCAGTAAGTTTTCTTCTCAGATTCTGTGGAAAGAAGAAAACGTTAAGAGGAAGCATACTGGCAGGGGGCAAAGAGACCACATGACTGCTTCTAGGATTTGTGTGGTTGTATGTCATCTTCTGTCAGAGATAGTACCACCAACCTTCTGCCACATGTCTTTGCCCTCTTCCATCCTATCACTTACACCTCCAGACGCCAAACAGCCTGTTTAGCACGTATCAGAAATACAGCAATATCAAACACTACATACAATATGCACGTGCTGGGCACATGTTTAAAGCTTCCATACCACTATACCATCCTATATCACCTGTAAACGGCTGAAGTCTGAATGTCACTCTCCCCTCAAAATGTGAATGCTGAAATCTTAATGCCCAGCATGATAGCATTAGGAGACAGGGCTTTGGGGAGGTGATTAGGTCATGAGGATGGGGCACTCAGGAGTGAGATCAGTGCCCTATAAAGGAGGACCTTGAGAGATCCCTCACCCCTTCCACCTTGTGAGGACAGCATGAGAAGTCTGAAACCTGCAAAAGGGCTCTCACTCAACCATGCTGGCCACTAATCTTGGGATTCCAGCCTCTGTTAACTGTGAGAAATGAAGTTCTGTTGCTTATACACCACCCGCATGCGTGCATGTGCATGCTCAGTCACTCAGGCGTGGCTGACTCTTTGCGATCCCACGCACTGTAGCCTATCAGGCTCTTCTGGTCCATGGGATGTCCTAGGTAAAAATACTGAAGTGGGTTGCCATTTCCTTCTCCAGGGGATCTTCCCAACTCAGGGATTGAACCCGCATCTCCTTCATTGGCAGGCGGTTCTTTACTACAGCACCACCTGAGGAGGCACTTACAAGCCACCTGGTCTGTGGCAATTTGTTACAGCAGTCCATATGGACTAAGAGGGCTTACCTGGTGACTGGTGATGGTAAAGAATCTGCCTGCCAACCTATTTCTGTATTCTTACCTAGGAAATCGCATGGACAGAAGAGCCTGGCGAGTTACAGTGCATGGGGTCACAAAAGAGTTGGATACAACTTAGCGACTAAACAACAACAATTGGCTAAGATGTATACATATCACCCAGCCCAGACAAATCCCTAATACTAAACACACAAAGCATATTTCAATTTCATATTCCCCATGTTCCAGAGACACCCTAAACACATCTGTGCACATACTACCCACACAATCCCTAGTCTTTATTTCCAAGAACAATGTCTCTCTCCCTTCAGGATCATCTCAAGCCCCATCTGGCACACCCAGACCACATTCCTCAGGGCCACCAGTCAGTCTCTGCCTTCATTACCTCTCTCAGCTCTATGCAGATGCATTGGACAAACAGGGTCATCCCCACCTAGGACCAGAGCCATGACCATAGAAGCCAGGTCACCTATTAGACCATCTGTCTACCTATTAGACCATCTGTCCTGGCTTAGGGACCTAATCTGGACTGCTGACTCTGAGGCTGAGCTAAATCAGACCAGTCTTTCTCCCCTTCCCTATATAACCAAAGTTTATATGATCCTCCCCTCAAGATGAAGAGTAAGGGAAATGTCCAAGAAGATGCTTACCTGGATGTAGAATCAAGTGGAAGTCGAAACACTGGATTGTGGGCAAGGATACATGCCATACCACACACTGATAGATGGTCCCATTGTCTTCCAGAGATGGCTTCAGCCTCAGGTGGCTAGTGATATTAAATGTACCATCCTCATTCTCGACTATGCGGTCAGTGGTGATGTTCTTAGAAAACTCCCGGAACTGGGGATCCTTCTGGGTCCACTTTTTCCACGTGATGTTAATATGCTTTGGGTAGAACCCACTTGATGTACAGAAAATATGTTTGTCCTCGTTATCTTTCATCATGACTTGTTCAGACAAGTTGCTGACTGGTGGAGCTGCCAGGGGAGAGAAGTCATTCTTTGAGGGTAGGTAGAGATTTGCTTATTATCAGCTCAATGTCAGACCCATGGCAAGCCTTCAGAAAAGTGAAATAAACTGAATGGTATTCTTCTTAGACTAAATGTTCTGGGTACGTTGGTCCCAGTGCCAGTGGGGTACTGATATGCTGTGACCCCAAATCTCAGGCAGTTTTATAAAGCAGAGTTTCTTAAGTCCCTCTGTGTCATAGATACCTTTGGGAATCTGAGGAAACCCTTGGAATAAACACTGATGTGGGCAGAGACTACTAATTGCTGCCAGTCTCCATTCTTCCATGACACCTCCAAGTTAAAGCTACTTCTCCCACCCTCCTCTGCAGCTGGGTGTAGTCATGTGAACTAAGGGTCTGAAAGTTTTATTGTAATCAGAAGTGATGAGAGCAACTTCTAAGAAGTATCCTGAAATAACAAGGGTATCTTAAAGAAAAGAACAGTATCTCTCCCCCTCCACTTCCTTCTTTCTACAGAAAGGCTGGAATAGTATATCATGGCTGGGGACAGAGAAGCCATTTCTTTTTTTTTTTTTTTATTTTTTATTCTTTGAATCAGCCATGGATTTACATGTATTCCCAATCCCGATCCCCCCTCCCACCTCCCTCTCCACCCGATTCCTCTGGGTCTTCCCAGTGCACCAGGCCGGAGCACTTGTCTCATGCATCCCACCTGGGCTGGTGATCTGTTTCACCATAGATAGTATACATGCTGTTCTTTTGAAATATCCCACCCTCACCTTCTCCCACAGAGTTCAAAAGTCTGTTCTGTATTTCTGTGTCTCTTTTTCTGTTTTGCATATAGGGTTATCGTTACCATCTTTCTAAATTCCATATATATGTGTTAGTATGCTGTAATGTTCTTTATCTTTCTGGCTTACTTCACTCTGTATAATGGGCTCCAGTTTCATCCATCTCATTAGAACTGATTCAAATGAATTCTTTTTAATGGCTGAGTAACATTCCATGGTGTATATGTACCACAGCTTCCTTATCCATTCGTCTGCTGATGGGCATCTAGGTTGCTTCCATGTCCTGGCTATTATAAACAGTGCTGCGATGAACATTGGGGTGCACGTGTCGCTTTCAGATCTGGTTTCCTCAGTGTGTATGCCCAGAAGTGGGATTGCTGGGTCATATGGCAGTTCTATTTCCAGTTTTTTAAGAAATCTCCACACTGTTTTCCATAGCGGCTGTACTAGTTTGCATTCCCACCAACAGTGTAAGAGGGTTCCCTTTTCTCCACACCCTCTCCAGCATTTATTGCTTGTAGACTTTTGGATAGCAGCCATCCTGACTGGCGTGTAATGGTACCTCATTGTGGTTTTGATTTGCATTTCTCTATAATGAGTGATGTTGAGCATCTTTTCATGTGTTTGTTAGCCATCTGTATGTCTTCTTTGGAGAAATGTCTGTTTAGTTCTTTGGCCCATTTTTTGATTGGGTCATTTATTTTTCTGGAATTGAGCTGCAGGAGTTGCTTGTATATTTTTGAGATTAATCCTTTGTCTGTTTCTTCATTTGCTATTATTTTCTCCCAATCTGAGGGCTGTCTTTTCACCTTACTTATAGTTTCCTTTGTAGTGCAAAAGCTTTTAAGTTTCATTAGGTCCCATTTGTTTATTTTTGCTTTTATTTCCAATATCAGAGAAGCCATTTCTAAACAAAAGGAGGAAATGCAGCTTGAAGACGGCAAAGTGACAAGATAAAAGGATCCTGGGTCCCAGATGATCAGAGCACTGCCATATCTGCCCTGGGTTGGCTACATTTTTGTGAAAGGAAAATAAGCCGCCTTCTTAAAATCACTGCTGACCTCTGGCTTCCCCTCTCACATGTAAAGATCTTGAAAGTCATCATTTCTATCCTTGGAACAGGAAAGAAAGCTAAGCTGAACAAACTGAAAATCCACAGCTTTCCTTAGTTCATCAGAGAACTGAGGTGACAGGGCAAACCACCTCCATATAAACAAGGGAGACAGGCAGATTGAGAGAATCATGGCCAAGATCATAAAACCTTGAGCAGAAGGTACTAGAGTAATAAACTGGTTGACACACATAAGCACTAACTCTGATAAATTGCTAGAGGATGAGTGTGGACTAGATTGAGAGGAAAGAACTCCTAGCGGCCCAGCCTTAGAGCGGGCCACACACTTTCATGAGTTGTACCTCCAAGAATCCCACCAGGCTCTCACTGTGAAGATTCAAGAAAAATCCCCTCCTCTTTTGAGCAGGGAAGAGAAGAAAAGTAACTATTTCAAAACATACCCAGGACTCCCTTGTGGTCCAGGGGTTAAGAATGCGCCTGCCAATGTAGGGGACGTGGGCTTGATCCCTGGTCTGGGAAGATTCCACATGCTGCAGAGCAACTAAGCCCATGCACTATGACTACTGAAGCCTGTGCACCCCAGAGCCTGTGCTCTGCAACAAGAGAAGCCACCGCAATGAGAAGCCCACACACCACAGCCTGAGAGTAGCGCCTACTTGCTGCAACTAGGGAAAGCCCGGGCACAGCAACAAAGGCCCAGAGCAGTCAAAACTAAGTAATTAAATAAATAAAAGTTAAGTATTTATATATATACAGCCAGTGCATTCTCCACAATGAAGGATGCTCTTAAGGAAAAAGAATTTGCCAAAGTCTTATCTGACCTGGGACAGTGATGTTTAGCCAACTCCAGCCCCCTCTCGCCTTCCTGTCTCACCTAGAAACACTTGTGAAGGTGAGACAGTCTAGGGGCTCAGGCAACTCAAAGAATGAGATTTAATCAGAAAATTATAAACAGCTTCCCCTCTACACCTAACCACTACATCAACAGAGCCCCAGAATGCTCTATTTCAGAAGGAGCTCATGAGGAAACTCAAAGGAAACAAGGCGGGGGGGAAAGACACCAGAAGGAACTGAAGTCTCTGGCACCTATAGGTACAGCATTAACATTAAACACAGTCCAACTCCTAGCCAAAGAAACACAGATTCTCATACCAAAAGCCTATTCACCTCGGTTCCTATTACCTGATATGTAACATCTGGTTTTCAACAAAAAATTACAAGGCATGCCAAAAAGTATGAAAAGACAAAGCAAGCATCAGACCCAAACTCTGGTATGACACAGATTTTGGAATTATCAGATAGAGACTTTTAAATAATAATTAAGCACATGTGCCCTAGAGCCCATGCTCCACAATGAGAAGCCACTGCAATGAGAAGCATCCCCTATTTGCCACAACTAGAGAAAAGCCCATGGAGCGATGAAGACCCAGTACAGCCAAAAACAAATAAATAAATAAAACTATTTTTGAAAAAATAGCCTTCAGAGCAAAAAAAAAAAAAAAATTATCAGGAGAAAAAAACTAAGGAAATCTGAATAAACTATGTAAGTAAGTTAAGCATTAGTTGCTCAGTCATGCCCTATTCTTTGTGACCCCATGGACTGCAGCCCACCAGGTTCCTGTGTCCATGAGATTTTCCAGGCAAGTATACTGGAGTGGGTTGTCATTTCCTTCTTCAGGGGATCTTCCTGACTCAGGTATCAAACCCGGGTCTCCCACACTGCAGGCAGATTCTTTACTGACTGAGCTACAAGTGAACAAACTATGGACTTTAATAAACAAAAATGTATCAATATTGGTTCATTAATTATAAAAATATAGCATAAACGCAAGATGTTAATAGGGCAAGTAAGGTGTGGAGGCAAGAGTAATATGGGAACTCTGTACTATCTTTGCAATTTCTCCATAAATCTAAACCTCTTCTTAAAAAAAAGTCTCTTTATTTAATTTTTGGAAAAAAAAAAAAAAACTTTTATTTTAGGCTATCGATTGCAGAGGAATTCTAATATACATCCCCACCTCCAAAACTGAAATGTACAAAACATTCCAAGTCTTCAGTGCAATTGTGAGGAGCTCACAGATACTGCCCCCCAGTTATACTGAATTTAACCTGTCCCAAATTCATATGTTGAAGTCCTAAACCTAGTCCCTCAGACTGTGACTATATTTAGAGATAGGGATTTTTTTTTTAATTAATTAATTTATTTTAATTGGAGGCTAATTACTTTACAATATTGTAGTGGTTTTTGCCATACATTGACATGAATCAGCCATGGATTTACATGTGTTCCCCATCCTGAACCCCCCTCCCACACCCCTCCCCATCCCATCCCTCAGGGTCATTCCAGTATACCAGCCCTGAGCACCCTGTCTCATGCATCAAACCTGGACTGGTGATCTATTTCACATATGGTAATATACATGTTTCAATGTTATTCTCTCAAATCATCCCACCCTCGCCTCCTCCCACCGAGTCCAAAAGTCTGTTCTTTACATCTGTGTCTCTTTTTCTGTCTCACATACAGGGTTATCGTTACCATCTTTCTAAATTCCATATATATGTGTTAATATACTGTATTGGTGCTTTTCTTTCTGGCTTACTTCACTCTGTATAATGGGCTCCAGTTTCATCCACCTCATTAGAACTGATTCAAATGTATTCTTTTTAATGGCTGAATAATATTCCATTGTGTATATGTACCACAACTTTCTTATCCATTCGTCTGCCGATGGACATCTAGGTTGCTTCCATGTCCTGGCTATCGTAAACAGGGCTATGATGAACACTGGGGTACACATGTCTCTTTCAATTCCAGTTTCCTCAGTGTGCATGCCCAGCAGTGAGATAGCTGAATCATATAAGCACACACGCCGTGAGCTGGAGCAAACCCAGTGTGGTCCATACACTGCGAGCACTCCCCACACACACCAGTGATATTTGTTCGCAGTGTTCCTCCCTCCCCACAGCACAATTGAACAAGTGAGCCTAAATAAGTAACCACCATCGCCCCCTTGTGTCAGGGTGGAAATTAGACACTGAAGAGACTTGCAAACAGAGGAAGCCAAAATAAACAAAGAGGGAACTGCTTTGGAAGTGACAGGTGCAACAGATTAAAACCCTGTAGTTAGCATTGACTAAGCATTGGAAGGGGCCTATGGACCTTGAGAAGAAATACAAGCTGGAACAAGGAACTATCTGAAACTGAACTGACCCCACACTGCCCTCAACAGCTCCAGAGAAATTCCTAGATATATTTTACTATTATCATTTTTTAATGTTTTTAAGTTCTTTATTACTCCCTTAATTTTCATTTTTATAACCTACTACTACCTTGCAAAATAAAGATGCTATTTTAAAGCAAATTTCATATATATTTTTTAAATAATTTTTGTGATTTTGTTTTGTATTTTTAATATTGTATTTTTGAGAGTCTAACCTCTACTCTAGATTTTTAATCTTTGCTTTTTAGTATTTGTTATCAATTCTGTACCTTTAAGAATCCAATCTTCAGTTCGAATTTTTACTTAGGAGTGTGATTACTGGCTTGATTGCTCTCTTCCCTTTTGACTCTACTTTTTCTCCCCCAGGTCTCTATCTCCTCCCTCCCCTTCTCTTCTCTACTTAACTCTGTGACTCCCTTTGGGTGTTCTGGGCTGTAGAGAACACTTAGGGAACTGATTACTGCTAGATTGCTCTTCTCTCCTTTTGACTCCCCCTTTTCTCCTCCTGGTCACCTCTATCTCCTTCCTCCCTCTTCTCTATGGAACTCAATGAACCTCTCTGGGTGATCCAGACTGTGCAGAGCACATAGCAAATTGATTACTGGCTAGATTGCTCTCTCTCCTTTAGACTACCCCTCTTTTCCTCCTGGTCACCTCTATCTCCTTCCTCCCTCTTCTCTTCTCCATGTAACTCTGTGAACCTCTCTGGGTGTCCCTCTCTGTGGAGAATCTTTTCACCATTAACCTAGATGTTTCATCATCAGTGCTGTATGGATGGAGAAGTCTTGAGGCTGCTGTAAGAATAAGACTGAAAGCCAGAGGCAGGAGGCTTAAGTCCAAAACTTAAGAATACCAGAAAACTCCTGACTCCAGGGAACATTAATCGACAAGAGCTCATCCAAAAGCCTCCATACCTATACTGAAACCAAGCTCCACCCAACAGCCAACAAGTTTCAGAGCAAGACACACCAGGCAAATTCTCCAACAAAGCAGGAAAATAACCCTGAGCACAAAAAAGTCACACCAAACCCACAGACACCTCAAAACTCACTACTGGACACTTCATTGTACTCCAGAGAGAAGAGATCCAGCTCCATCCACAAGAACACCGACGCAAGCTTCCCTAACCAGGAAACCTTGACAAGGCACTCGTCCAACCCCACCCTCAGGGAGGACCCTCCACAAGAAAGAGGAACCACAGACTCCCAGCATACAGAAAGGCCACCCCAAACACAGCAATCTACAACAAAATGAAAAGGCAGAGAAATACTCAGCCGGTAAAGGAACATGATAAATGCCCAGCAAACCAAACAAAAGAGGAGGAGATAGGGGGTCTACCTGAAAAAGAATTCAGAATAATGATAGTAAAGATGATCCAAAATCTCGAAAACAAAATGGAGTTACAGATAAATAGACTGGAGACAAGGATTGAGAAAATGCAAGAAATAAGTTTAACAAAGACCTAGAAGAAATAAAAAAGATTCAATCAATAATGAATAATGCAATAACTGAGATCAAAAGCACTCTGGAGGGAACCAACAGTAGAATAACTGAGCAGAAGATAGGATAAGTGAGGTGGAAGATAGAATAGTGGAAATAAATGAAGCAGAGAGGAAAAATGAATTAAAAGAAATGAGGACAACCTCAGAGACCTCTGGGACAATGTTAAACACCCCAACATTCGAATCATAGGAGTCCCAGAAGAAGACAAAAAGAAAGGCCATGAGAAAATACTTGAGGAGATAATGGTGAAAACTTCCCAAAAATGGGGAAGGAAATAGCCACCCAAGTCCAAGAAACCCAGAGAGTCCCTGTCAGGAAGCATTTAACAGGAGACTTCTTGTGTGCTGTTCTGGATCTGTCATGAATCCCCTGTTCCTTATTAACAGGAATTAAGAAGAGAGGCAAGCCTCCCCCAGGGCTGAGGAATCCAGGTATGTCCTTCCTTAGTTATTCAATACGGTGATAAGTACCCCCTTCCTTCTTATGAACCATGCGGTAAAAGTGATTGTTTACAACTCTCTCTCTTTTAATATGGATCACCTTATGTTTTGTAAGTCTGGAATTTTAATCTTTATCTTTGCTGAGAATAACTACCTTGTAAGACAGTATACATGCCCACACCATGTTGATTAAAACACCTTTGCTCCATCAGAGCTTGGGTCCCCATGTCTTTCTCTCTCTCTCTATTTCTGACTGATTCCCTGGACTGCAAAGACCGGCTGTGTAACCCAGGGAATATTAGCCTCTTTCCTTCTTTCACTTTCTCATCGTCGACTCCAGACCACCAGGTTCCGGTCCATTAAAAGTCCCAAACAGGATAAACCCAAGGTGAAACACCCCAAGACACATATTAATCAAATTAATGAAGATCAAACACAAAGGGTAAATATTAAAAACTGCAAGGGAAAACCAACAAATAACATACAATGGGATTCCCATAAGGATAACAGCTGATCTTTCAATAGAAACTCTTCAAGCCAGAAGGTAATGGCAGGACATACTTAAAGTGACAAAAGAGAAAAACCTACAACCCAGATTACTATACCCAGCAAGGATCTCATTCAAATATGTAGGAGAAATCAAAAGCTTTACAGACAAGCAAAAGCTGAGTCATAGGGTTTTTAGTGAGGTTGCTGCTAAGTTAAAAGAGATCATTAGGTTGAGCCCTAATCTGACACATGTCTTTATAGAAGGAGATTAGGATACACAAACACAGGGAAAAGACAGCCACCTACAAGCCAAAGAAACAGGTCTCAGAAGAAACCAACCCTGCTGTCACCTTGATCTCAGACTTCTGGACTCCAGAATTGTGCAAAAATTAATTTCTGTTGTATAAGCCACCCAGTCAGTAGTGTTTTGTTATGGCAGCCCCAAGCCCATCCACAGAGAATCCAACATACTTATAATAGCAGAAACAGGAGCTCAAAAAGGTGTTTAGGGAAGAATGTTGCTGTTGTAAGTCATGACTGAGCACCTGCCTTACAACAGCACTGGTCGAGCATTTTCGTACATGAGCTTATCTAATCCTCAGAACACTATGAGGCAGGTTACACTTGTCACCTCATTTTGAGTGGGAAAATTCACAGGCAAAGATATTAAATGACTGACCAATCACTCAGTTTGGAAACAGCCAAGTCAGACAGAATAGGATTCAGATCCATGGAACCAGAGTGAAATTGCTCTCCTTCCCTAGCTACCTTTCAGAGGTATCCCTTCAGTGAAGGCTAACTATAGACATATCAGTTCAGTTCAGTTTATTTGCTCAGTCATGTCCCACTCTTTGCAACCCCGTGAACCACAGCACGCCAGGCCTCCCTGTCCATCACCAACTCCTGGAGTCCACCCAAACTCATGTCCATTGAGGCGGTAATGCCATCCAACCATCTGATCCTCTGTCGACCCCTTCTCCTCCTGCCTTCAGTCTTTCCTAGCATCAGGGTCTTTTCAAATGAGTCAGCTCTTCGCATCAGGTGGCCAAAGTATTGGAGTTTCAGCTTCAACATCAATGAACACCCAGGAATGATCTCCTTTAGGATGGACTGGTTGGATCTCCTTGCAGTCCAAGGGACTCTCAAGAGTCTTCTCCAACACCACAGTTCAAAAGCATCAATTCTTTGGCACTCAGCTTTCTTTATAGTCCAACTCTCACATCCATACATGACTACTGGAAAAACCACAGCTTTGACTAGATGGATCTTTGCTGGCAAAGTAATGTCTCTGCTTTTTAATATGCTTTCTAGGTTGGTCATAAATTTCCTTCCAAGGAGCAAGCGTCTTTTAATTTCATGGTTGCAATCACCATCTGCAGTGATTTTGGAGCCCCCCCAAAAAATAAGTCACCCATTGTTTCCACTGTCTCCCCATCTATTTGCCATGAAGTGATGGGACCAGATGCCATGATCTTAGTTTTCTGAATGTTGAACTTTAAGCCAACTTTTTCACTCTCCTCTTTCGCCTTCATCAAGAGGCTCTTTAGTTCTTCTTCACTTTGTGCCATAAGGGTGATGTCATCTGCATATCTGAGGTTATTGATATTTCTCCTGGCAATCTTGATTCTAGCTTGTGCTTCATCCAGCCCAGCATTTCTCATGATGTACTCTGCATATACGTTAAATAAGCAGGGTGACAGTATACAGCCTTAACGGACTCCTTTTCCTATTTGGAACCAGTCTGTTGGTCCATGTCCAGTTCTAACTGGTGCTCCCTGATGTGCATACAGGTTTCTCAAGAGGCAGGTCAGGTGGTCTGGTATTTCCATCTCTTTCAGAATTTTCCACAGTTTATTGTGATCCACACAGTCAAAGGCTTTGGCACAGTCAACTAAGCAGAAACAGATGTTTTTCTGGAACTCTCTTGCTTTTTTGATGATCCAGCAGATATTGGCAATTTGATCTCTGGTTCCTCTGCCTTTTCTAAAACAAGCTTGAACATCTGGAAGTTCACAGTTCACGTACTGCTGAAGCCTGGCTTGGAGAATTCTGAGCATTACTTTACTCGCATGTGAGATGAGTGCAATTGTACAGTAGTTTGAGCATTCTTCGGCATTTCCTTTCTTTGGGATTGGAATGAAAACTGACCTTTTCCAGTCCTGTGGCCACTGCTGAGTTTTCCCAATTTGCTGACATATTGAGTGCAGCACTTTCACAGCATCACCTCTTAGGATTTGAAATAGCTCAACTGGAATTCCATCATCTCCACTAGCTTTGTTCATAGTGATGCTTCCTAAGGCCTGCTTGACTTCCCATTCCAGGATGTCTGGCTCTAGGTGAGTGATCACACCAACGTGATTATCGGGGTCATGAAGATCTTTTTGTACAGTTCTTCTGTGTATTCTTGCCACCTCTTCTTAATATCTTTTACTTCTGTTAGGTCCATACCATTTCTGTCCTTTATTGAGCCCATCTTTGAATGCAATTAAAATGCTTAGCATAGAGTGTGGTCCATTTTAAGTGTCAGTAAAAGATAGCCACAGTAATTAGATAATATCCCTGGTATGTCTAGCACCACGCAGCCGCCGTTCACTGCTAGACATACCAGGGAAATTATCTAATTACTGTGGCTATCTTTTACTGACACTTAAAATGGACCACGCTCTAGTCTAAGCATTTTACCTGCATTTAAAAAAAATTTTTAATTGGAGTATAATTGCTTTACAATGTTGTGTTAATTTCTGCTGTATAACAGCGTGAATCAGCTCTATGTATGCATATATTCCCTCCCTCTTGAGCCCCTTGACCCCACCCCCCATTCCACCCTTCTAGGGCATCCCAGAACACCCAGTTGAGCTCCCTGTGCTGTACAACAGCTTCCTACTAGCTATCTTACCTGCATTTTTCATAGCCACTTCCCTACAATCAATTCTCTGAGAAAAAATACTATTACATGTGTTTAGAGTTTCAGCGTGATTAAAAACTTGCCCAAAGTTCTTAAGAAGTCCATGGAATCCTGGACTCAAACCTATGTCTATTTGACTCCCAGGCCCAGGCTCTAAACTTCTGCTCCACTCAGCCCATCCACATCTCCACCACAAGCCCCATCACCATGGAAACCACAGGGCACTGCCCTCAGGCACTCACCTACAACCTCCAACGTGACAGTCCCCTGTGCCTTCTGAGGAGTAACCACCAGCTCACAGCGGTACTCTCCTGCATCTTCCAGCCGGACACCAGGCAGCTGCAATGAGGCATCTCCCCTCTGCAGACTCCGTAGAGACACACTGGCTCCACGTTGGGATGCCTCTCTGTGGTTTCCAAAATACTCAAACAGTTTGGTGTCAGTTTCAGAAGTTCCAGTCTTTTGAAACCAGGTGATACCTATACTGTTGATGTCCAGGTGTGGGGAATCAGGGATCTTGCAAGAGATAGTCACATTTTCATTCAAGAAAACCATCTGAGTCCTCCCCGCCATCTCCACTTGCAGTAAACCTGTGGCCAACAAGAGAAGGTTATGGAAGACCCTTGAAAGAAACATAGTCCTGGTACTCTAAAACACAATCACGTGACTGGGAACATCTTCCCCTTTTTGGGGGTGGGGGGCAGGTCGCAGGGGGGCATCCTCAGATACAAAAGCCCTTAGTTCATGGCCCCTCATTAATCCACATAAAATCCTTGAACTTTGTTTTTCCCTTCCCCCCACCAACCCCACCCCCACTCCATCCACCCAGCCAATCTGCCAATATCCAAAATAAAGCAGTTTCCTTTCCACCAACCTGGCCTCGTCACTAGCTTTTGAGGGACCAACAGGCGTACCCCACTTTCGGTTATACCCATGCACTCTCAGTAAAGACTTCAGTGAAGTCACTGATATGCGGTGGAGTCTATTTCTTTTTCTTTTTAAAGGGGATTTAAGGGACTCTCAGCCAGTATGATCCATGGCCCAATTCCTTCTCCCCTGTTGAAGAGGTTTCTGTTGAGTGTTTTTTGTTTTTGGCCACCACGGGTGTCATGAAGGATTTTAGTTTACTACCAACAGAAATTGAATCCCTGCCTCCTGCAGTGGAAGCGTGGAATCTCAACCACTGGACAAGCAGGGAAGTCCCAGAGCAATCTCATTTCACATCCTTTATTTTTTCCAGTTACAGCAACTAGGATGATGCAAGAAAGAAAGAATTTTACAGAACACCAGGGCACAAACTTGAGGAAACACTTGTTCTCGGGCTCCTACACGAGGCGACTCTGCACAAAGCAGGGATTCAGTATACAATTATTCAATCAGTGGACGAATCAGTATTTCCTGAAAGCCGAAGTCCTAACCGCCGGGTTATTCTCCGCTCTTAACCCAGCCGACCGCGATCTCACGGCCTAGCGACGGCTACCCCTCTTCCCTCCCTCCTTCTCTCCCTCGCGTCCTACCCGCTATTAGCTGAAAGTGCTCCAGCTCCAACACCGACATCAGAACGCAGAGCAGCCACACGGAGCCCCACCGCACGCGGCCAGCCGCCCTCTTCGCCATTGCCGGTGCCTAGCGGAACCGAGGCCTCGAACTTCCTCTTTCTTCCTTTTTCCTCTTAAGAGAGAGCAGCACCTAAGAAGTGGGTGGAAAGTGTATTCTCTCGCGTCCAGACCGAACTGTAGGCGTATTTAACTAAGGGCGCACGTTCACCTACTTAGGTCTCTGGACCCCTTCTGCAGAACTCTGCGAATTCGTCTTGGTAACTCCGTTCCCAAAGAAGGAAAAGTTTCGGCGAGCGCCTGCTCAGTCGCACCTACGGCAGAAAATGAGGCGCGGTCAGGGAGACACGCAATCCCCGCCTCCGCAGCGCGGGGCGGACTGGCGAATGTGTTGATCGACGGAGGGCGAAGGAACGGAGGAACGCGCGCACGGGCGGAGGAATGCGCGCACGGGCGGAGGGGCGGAGGGGCGGAGGGGCGGAGGGGCGGACGGGCGGAGGGGCGGACGCGCGGAGGGGCGGACGCGCGGATACGCGGAGGGATGCGCGCACGGGTGGAGGGGCGGCCGCGCGGAGGGGCGGGCGGACCTTGGACAGATGGGCGGACCGGCGGACTGTCTCTAGTATCGCTTTGTAAACTGGGCAGGATCCGGTTAACCCGGGCGCTGCTCTAAAGAAGATCCGCTTAAAGATCTAAATGTAAGACCACAAACTATAAAACTCCTAGAGGAGAACATAGGCAAAACACTCTCCGACATGAATCACAGCAGGATCCTCTATGACCCACCTCCCAGAATATTGGAAATAAAAGAAAAAATAAACAAATGGGACCTAATTAAACTTAAAAGCTTTTGCACAACAAAGGAAACTATAAGTAAGGTGAAAAGACAGCCCTCAGATTGGGAGAAAATAATAGCAAATGAAGCAACAAAGGATTAATCTCAAAAATATACAAGCAACTCCTGCAGCTCAATTCCAGAAAAATAAATGACCCAGTCAAAAAATGGGCCAAAGAACTAAACAGACATTTCTCCAAAGAAGACATACAGATGGCTAACAAACACATGAAAAGATGCTCAACATCACTCATTATCAGAGAAATGCAAATCAAAACCACAATGAGGTACCATTACACGCCAGTCAGGATGGCTGCTATCCAAAAGTCTACAAGCAATAAATGCTGGAGAGGGTGTGGAGAAAAGGGAACCCTCTTACACTGTTGGTGGGAATGCAAACTAGTACAGCCACTATGGAAAACAGTGTGGAGGTTCCTTAAAAAACTGGAAATAGAACTGCCATATGACCCAGCAATACCACTCTTGGGCATACACACTGAGAAAACCAGATCTGAAAGAGACATGTGCACCCCAATGTTCATCACAGCACTATTTATAATAGCCAGGACATGGAAGCAACCTAGATGCCCATCAGCAGACGAATGGATAAGGAAGCTGTGGTACATGTACACCATGGAATATTACTCAGCCATTAAAAAGAATTCATTTGAATCAGTTCTAATGAGATGGATGAAACTGGAGCCCATTATACAGAGTGAAGTAAGCCAGAAAGATAAAGATCATTACAGCATACTAACACATATATATGGAATTTAGAAAGATGGTAATGATAACCCTATATGCAAAACAGAAAAAGAGACACAGAGGTACAGAACAGACTTTTGGACTCTGTGGGAGAAGGCGAGGGTGGGATGTTTCGAGAGAACAGCATGTATATTATCTATGGTGAAACAGACCACCGGCCCAGGTGGGATGCATGAGACAGGTGCTCGGGCCAGGTGCACTGGGAGGACCCAGGGGAATCGGGTGGGGGGAGAGGTGGGAGGGGGGATCGGGATGGGGAATACATGTAACTCCATGGCTGATTCATGTCAATGTATGACAAAACCCACTGCAATGTTGCGAAGTAATTAGCCTCCAACTAATAAAAATAATTGGAAAAAAAAAAAAAAAGGAAAAAATAAATAAATAAAGAAGATCCACTTAGCGTGGCATGATGAACGTCCCAATAAAGAGTAGCCTTACTGGCATAGTGAATTTAGAGTTAATGTACTAAATTAGGCTTACTAATACTATCAGTAACTAAACAGATATTTATATTCTCACTTACCTGCGGAATAAGCAGCACGCACGGCTTTTGGAAAAAGCAAAGAACTTGAGGAGGAACAGGGTGCCCACACTGACATCACTAGCTGAGGGGCCTTCAGAATGTTAGCTTCTGGGCCACAGTTGTAACAAGTAGATTGCAAAGTTAGGTCCAGCTATGGAATTCTAACATCCTAAATTACACCTTTTCTCAACTGCTACGCCTTCCAAGGAGTCGTCCCTGAAGAGAAATCCTCTTCTGGTATTGTTGTTCGGGGCCTAAGTTTGTCTGACTTGCTGCGGCCCTATGGACGGCCCCACACCAGGTTCCCCTGTCTTTCACTATCTCATGGAGTTAGCTCAAATTCATGTCCACTGAGTCGATGATGCTATCTAACCATCTTATCCTCTCCCCCTCCTTCTCTTTTTACCTTCAGTCTTTTTCAGCATCAGGGTCTTTTCCAATCAGTGGACTCTTCACATCAGGTGACCAAAATATTGGCGCTTCAGCATCAGTCCTTCCAATAAATATTCAGGGTTGATTTCCTTTAAGACTAACTGGTTTACAGTGCAAGGGGCTCTCAAGAGTCTACTCCAGCACAACTCAAAAGCATCAATTCTTTGGCGCTTAGCCTTCTTTATGGTCCAGCTCTCACATCTGTATGTGACTACTGGAAAAACCATAGCTTTGACTATATGGACCTCTACCAGCAAAGTGATTTCTCTGCTTTTGAAAACCCGCCTAGGTTTGTCATAGCTTTCCTTTCAAGGAGGAAGCATCTTTCATTTCATGGTTGCAGTCACCATCCACAGTGATTTTGGAGCCCAAGAAAATAAAATCTGTCACTGCTTCCACTTTTCCACTTCAGCTTGCCACTAAGTGATGGTGCTGGATGCCATGATCTTAGTTTTATGACTGTTGAGTTTTGGGTGGGGGGGGGTTAATTTTTTTCTTTTTTTAAATTTTAATTGGACTAATTACTTTACAATATTGTGGTGGTTTTTGCCATACATTCACATTATCAGCCATGGGTGTACATGTGTTCCCCATCATGACCCTCCCTCTCACCTCCCTCCCCATCCCATCCCTCAGGGTCATCCCAGTGCACCACCCCTGAGCACCCTGTCTCATGCATTGAACCTGGACTGTCAATCTATTTCATGTATGATATATACATGTTTTACTGCTATTCTCTCAAGTCATCCAACCCTCACCTTCTCCCACAGAGTCCAACAGTCTGTTTTTACATCTGTATCTCTTTTGCTGTCTTGCATATAGGGTCATCGTTACCATCTTTCTAAATTCCATATATATGCATTGATATATTGTATTTGTGTTTTTCTTTCTGACTTAATTTGATCTGTATGATAGGCTCCAGTTTCATCCAGCTCATTAGAACTGATTCAAATGCATTCTTTTTAAAGGCTGAGTAATATTCCATTGTGTATATGTACCACAGCTTTCTTATCCCTTTGTCTGCTATTGGACATCTAGGTTACTTCATGACCTGGCTATTGTAAACAGTGCTGCTATGAACATTGGGGTACACGTGTCTCTTTCAATTCTGGTTTCCTCAGTGTGTATGCCCAGCAGTGGGATTGCTGGGTTGTATGGCAGTTCTATTTCCAGTTTTTTAAGGAACCTCCACACTGTTCGCCATAGTGCTGTACTAGTTTGCATTCCCACCAACAGTGTAAGAAGATTCCCTTTTCTCCACACCCTCTCCAGCATGTATTGTTTTCAGACTTTTGGATAGCAGCTGTTCTGACTGGCATGAGATGGTACCTCATTGTGGTTTTGATTTGCATTTCTCTGAAAATGACTGATGTTGAGCATCTTTTCATGTGTCTGTTAGCCATCTATATGTCTTCTTTGGAGAAATGTCTGTTTAGATCATTGGCCCATTTTTTGATTGGATCACTTATTTTTCTGGAATTGAGCTGCAGGAGTTGCTTGTATATTTTTGAGATTAATCCTTTGTTGCTTCATTTGCTATTATTTTCTCCCATTCTGAAGGCTGTCTTTTCACCTTGCTTAGAGTTTCCTTCGTTGTGCAAAAGCTTTTAAGTCTAATTAGGTCCCATTTGTTTATTTTTGCTTTTATTTCCATTACTCTGGGAGGTGGGTCATAGAGGATCCTGCTATGATTTACATCAGACAGTGTTTTGCCTATGTTTTCCTCTAGGAGTTTTATAGTTTCTGGTCTTACATTTAGATCTTTAATCCATTTTGAGTTTATTTTTGTGCATGGTGTTAGAACGTGGTCTAGTTTCATTCTTCTACAACTGGTTGACCAGTTTTCCCAGCACCACTTGCTAAAAAGACTGTCTTTTCTCCATTGTATATTCTTGCCTCCTTTGTCAAAGATAAGGTGTCCATAGATGCGTGGACATATCTCTGGGCTTTCTATTTTGTTCCATTGATCTATGTTTCTGTCTTTGTGCCAGTACCATAGTGTCTTGATGACTGTGGCTTTGTAGTATAGCCTTAAGTCAGGCACATTGATTCCTCCAGTTCCATTCTTCTTTCTCAAAATTACTTTGGCTCTTCGAGGTTTTTTGTATTTCCATACAAATTGTGAAATTATTTGTTTTAATTCTCTGAAAAATACCATTGGTAGCTTGATAGGGATTGCACTGAATCTATAGATTGCTTTGGGTAGTATACTCATTTTCACTATATTGATTCTTCTGATCCATGAACATGGTATATTTCTCCATCTATTTGTGTCATCTTTGATTTCTTTCATCAGTGTTTTATAGTTTTATATATATATAATATATATATATATAAGAGACATATATATATGTCTCTTGTTTCTTTAGGTAGATTTATTCCTAAGTATTTTATTCTTTTTGTTGCAATGGTGAATGGAATTGTTTCCTTAATTTCTCTTTCTGTTTTCTCATTGTTGGTGTATAGGAATGCAAGGGATTTCTGTGTGTCAATTTTATATCCTGCAACTTTACTATATTCATTGATTAAGCTCTAGTAATTTTCTGGTGGAGTCTTTAGGGTTTTCTCTGTAGAGGATCATGTCATCTGCAAACAGTGAGAGTTTTACTTCTTCTTTTCCAATCTGTATTCCTTTTATTTCTTCTTCTGCTTTGATTGCTGTGGCCAAAACTTCCAAAACTATGTTGAATAGTAGTGGTGAGAGTGGGCATCCTTGTCTTGTTCCTGACTTTAGGGTAAATGCTTTCAATTTTTCACCGTTGAGGATAACATTTGCTGTGGGTTTGTCATATATAGCTTTTATTATGTAGAGGTATGTTCCGTCTATTCCTGCTTTCTGGAGGGTTTTTATCATAAATGGATGTTGAATTTTGTCAAAGGCTTTCTCTGCATCTATTGAGATAATCATACAGGTTTTATCTTTTAATTTGTTAATGGGGTGTATTACATTGATTGATTTGCAGATATTGAAGAATCCTTGCATCCCTGGTATAAAGCCTACTTGGTCATGATGTATGATCTTTTTAATATGTTGTTGGATTCTGTTTGCTAGAATTTTGTTATGGTTTTTTGCATCTCTGTTTATCAGTGATATTGGTCAGTGATTTCTTTTTTTGTGGCATCTTTGTGTGGTTTTGGTACTAGGGTGATGGTGGCCTCATAGAATGAGGTTGGAAGTTTACCTTCCTCTGCAATTTTCTGGAAGAGTTTGAGTAGGATAGGTGTTAGCTTTTCTCTTAAATTTTGGTAGAATTCATCTGTGACACTGTCTGGTCCTGGGCTTTTGTTTGCTAGAAGATTTCTGATTATAGTTTCAATTTCCATGCTTGTGATGGGTCTGTTAAGATTTTCTATTTCTTCCTGGTTCAGTTTTGGAAACTTATACTTTTCTAAGAATTTGTCCATTTCTTCCAAGTTGTCCATTTCATTGGCATATAGTTGCTGATAGTAGTCTCTTATGATCCTTTGTCTTTCTGTGTTGCCTGTTGTGATTTCTCTATTTTCATTTCTAATTATGTTGATTTCATGTTTCTCCCTTTGTTTCTTGATGAGTCTGGCTAATGGTTTGTCTATTTTATTTATCCTCTTGAAGACCCAGCTTTTAGCTTTGTTGATTTTTGCTATGGTCTCTTTTGTTTCTTTTGCATTTATTTTTGCCCTAATTTTTAAGATTTCTTTCCTTCTACTAACCCTGGGATTCTTCATTTCTTCCTTTTCTAGTTGCTTTAGGTGTAGAGTTAGGTTATTTATTTGACTTTTTTCTTGTTTCTTGAGGTAAGCCTGTATTGCTATGAACCTTCCTCTTAGCACTGCTTTTACTGTGTCCCATAGGTTTTGGGTTGTTGTGTTTTCATTTTCATTCGTTTCTATGCACATTTTGATTTCTTTTTTTTATTTCTTCTGTGATTTATTAATTATTCAGAAGCATGTTGTTCAGCCTCCATATGTTGGAATTTTTAATAATTTTTCCTCTGTAATTGACATCTAATCTTACTGCATTGTGGTCAGAAAAGACGCTTGGGATGATTTCAATTTTTTTGAACTTACCAAGGCTAGATTTATGGCCCAGGATGTGATCTATCCTGGAGAAAGTTCCATGTGCACTTGAGAAAATGGTAAAATTCATTGTTTTGTGGTGAAATGTTCTATAGATTTCAATTAGGTCTAACTGGTCCATTGTATCATTTAAAGTTTGTGATCCCTTGCTAATTTTCTGTTTAGTTGATCTATCCATAGGTGTGAGGGGGTACTAAAGTCTCCCACTATTATTGTGTTATTGTTAATATCCCCTTTCATACTTGTTAGCATTTGCCTTACATATTGCAGTGCTCCTATATTGGGTGCATATAATTTATAATTGTTATATCTTCTTGGATTGATCCTTTGATCATTATGTAGTGTCCTTCTTTGTTCCTTTTAACAGCCTTTATTTTAAAGTTTATTTTATCTGATATGAGTATTGTGACTCCTCCTTTCTTTTGGTCTCTATTTGCATGAAATATCTTTTTCCAGCCCTTCACTTTCAGTCTGTATGTGTCCCTTGTTTTGAGGTGGGTCTCTTGTAGACAACATATATAGAGGTCTTATTTTTGTATCCATTCAGCCAGTCTTTGTCTTTTGGTTGGGGCATTCAACCCATTTACATTTAAAGTAATTATTGATAGGTATGACCCCGTTGCCATTTACTTTGTTGTTTTGGGTTTGAGTTTATAAACCTTTTCTGTGTTTCCTGTCTAGAGAAGATTCTTTAGCATTTGTTGAAGAGCTGATTTGGTGGTGCTGAATTCTCTCAGCTTTTGCTTGTCTGTAAAGCTTTTGATTTCTCCTTCATATTTGAATGAGATCCTTGCTGGGTACAGTACACTGGGTTGTAGGTTTTTCTCTTTCATCACTTTAAGTATGTCCTGCCATTGCCTTCTGGCCTGAAGAGTTTCTATTGAAAGATCAGCTGTTATCCTTATGGGGATCCCCTTGTGGGTTATTTGTTGTTTTTCCCTTGCTGCTTTTAATATTTGCTCTTTGTGTTTGATCTTTGTTAATTTGATCAATATGTGTCATGTGGTGTTTTGCCTTGGGTTTATCCTGTTTGGGACTCTCTGGGTTTCTTGGACTTGGGTGGCTATTTCCTTCCCCATTTCAGGGAAGTTTTCAACTGTTATCTCCTCAAGTATTTTCTCATGGCCTTTCTTTTTGTCTTCTTCTGGGACTCCTATGATTTGAATGTTGGGGCATTTAAGATTGTCCCAGAGGTCTCTGATTGTCCTCATTTCTTTTAATTCTTTTTTCTTTTTTCCTCTCTGCTTCATTTATTTCCACTACTCTATCTTCCACTTCATTTATCCTATCTTCTGCCTCAGTTATTCTACTGTTGATTTCCTCCAGAGTGCTTTTGATCTCAGTTATTGCATTATTCATTATTGATTGACTTTTTTATTTCTTCTACATCCTTGTTAAACTTTTCTTGCATCTTCTCAATCCTTGTCTCCAGACTATTAATAAATAATTCCATTTTGTTTTCAAAATTATAACTCCAAATGTAACTGCATTTTGTTTTCAAAATGTTGGATCATTTTTACTATCATTATTCTGAATTCTTTCTCAGTTAGGCTCCTTATAGCCTCTTCTTTTGTTTGGTTTGGTGGCCTTTTATGATGTTCCTTTACCTGCTGAATATTTCTCTGCCTTTTCATCTTGTTTAGGTTGCTGTGTTTGGGGTGGCCTTTCTGTATGCTGGAAGTTTGTGTTTCCTCTTTATTGTGGAGGATCCTCCCTGAGGGTGGGGTTGGACGAGTGGCTTGTCAAGGTTTCCTGGTTAGGGAAGCTTGCGTCGGTGTTCTTGTGGGTGGAGCTGGATCTCTTCTCTCTGGAGTACAATGAAGTGTCCAGTAGTGAGTTTTGAGGTGTCTGTGGGTTTGGTGTGACTTTTGCCCGCCTGTTTTTTGTGCTCAGTGTTATTTTCCTGCTTTGTTGGAGAATTTGCTTGGTATGTCTTGCTCTGAAACTTGTTGGCTCTTGGGTGGAGCTTGGTTTCAGTATAGGTATGGAGGCTTTTGGATGAGCTCTTGTCGATTAATGTTCCCTGGAGTCAGGAGTTTTCTGGTATTCTTAAGTTTTGGACTTAAGCCTCCTGCCTCTGGCTTTCAGTCTTATTCTTACAGCAGCCTCAAGACTTCTCCATCCATACAGCACTGATGATAAAACATCTAGGTTAATAGTGAGAAGATTCTCCACAGAGAGGGACACCCTGAGAGGTTCACAGAGTTACATGAAGAAGAGAAGAGGGAGGAGGTGAGAACAGATAAAGGTGACCAGGAGGAGAAGAGGGGGATCAAGAGGAGAGAGACCAATCTAGCCTGTGATAAGTTCCCTAAGTGTTCTCCACAGCCCAGAATATCCAAGGAGATTCACAGAGTTAAGTAGAGAAGAGAAGGGGGAGGGAGGAGATAGAGGTGACCTGGGGGAAAAAAAGGAGAGTCAAAAGGGGAGAGAGCAATCAAGCCAGTAATCACACTCTTAAGTAAAAATTGGAACTGAAGATTGGATTCTTAAAGGTACAGAATTGATAACAAATACTAAAAAGCAAAGATTAAAAATCTAGAGTAAAGGTTAGACTCTCAAAAATACAATATCAATAAAACAAAATAAAATTGCAAAAGTTTTATATATATATATACATATATACATATATATATATATGTGAAATTTGCTTTAAAAACAGGGTCTTTTTTCCATGGTAATAGTAGGTTTTAAAAATTAAAATCAATGGAGTAATAAAGAATTTAAAGATAAAAATTTTTTTAATTAAAAAATGTTAATAGTAAAATATATCTAGGAATTTCTCTGGAGTTGTTGAGGGCAGTGTGGGGTCAGTTCAGTTTCAGATAGTTCCTTGTTCCAGCTTATACTTCTCAAGGTCTATAGGTCCCTTCCAGTGTAGCCAATGCTAACTACAGGGTTTTAATCTGTTGCACCTGTCACTTCCAAAGCTGTTCCCTCTTCTTTGTTTATTTTGGTTTCCTCTGTTTGCAAGTCTCTCAGTATCTAACTTTGCCCTGACACAAGGGGGTGAAGGTGGTCATTTATTTAGGCTCACTTGTTCAATTGTGCTGCAGGGAAGAAGGAACACTGCATGTGTGGGGAGTCCTTGCAATGTTTGGCCACACTGGGTTTGCCCCTCCTCATGGCGTGTGTGCTTTCCTGGTCTACACTGCTCAGGCTCCAGGTTGCTCTGCCAGGGAACTGTCTAAGGTGGGCCCTGGGTTGTGTGCACTTCCCAGGTCTACACAGCTCAGGTTCAGGTTCTCATGTGCTCCACAAAGGCACAGACTCAGTTGGGCTTGCATTTTGTGCCCTTCCCTGATACGAGCAGCTCAGGCGACCAGATGCTTGGTGAGTGCACTCTCCCCAGGTGCGATGCATCTTATCACCTCCCCGGTCCCAGCCACTCGTTTCCTGGGTGCGCAGCGGGAACGCCAGCTTAGGTGTGCCGTGTGTCTCCTCTGGGGAGCTGATCTCTGGCTGCGACCCTCCTGGCAGATGTCAACTGTCCAGGATCCCAAGAAGACTTGGTTAGCAACTGGGAGCCCACTCACAGTTTGGTAGGGGATGCCATCTCTGGGGCCAAGTTTGCCCCTTGCCTTCCGGCTCTGGCTGTCGCCCACCTGCCTCTCTGCCTCCGGCGGGGGATAGACCAGTCCTCAGCCAGTTAACTCTCTTCTGGCATTCGCTCAGTCCTTTGTTCTGTGAGCAGGCCCAGCAGTACCTTAGGTTAGAGCTTTTCGCAGGAAAGTTCTCTCTCTCTCCCTTTCCTCTTTTTTTTTAAATTTCTCATGGGATACATGGTTTGGGTTGCTATCTCACATTAGCTCCCTCAGATTTCCCTCGCATTCAGGCCTGGTCCTTACCCTAAGCAATGCAGCCTGCACCTCCATGTTCAGCCCCCGCTTGCTGGTAGTGGACATGAGCATCTGTGCTACTTCTCCGCTGGAAGTTGCAGTTAGGCATGTAATCTATGGGTTTTTTTGTTTTTTTTTTTCCTCCCGGTTATGATGCCCTCTGAGATTCCAAAACTCCCCTCAGACCCACCAGTGAGGGGGTGTCCTGGTATTTGGAAACTTCTCCTCTTTTACGACTCCCTCCCCAGGATGGGTCTCCATCCCTAACTCTTTTGTCTCTCTTTTTATCTTTTATATTTTGTCCTACCTCCTTTCGAAGACAATGGGCTGCCTTTCTGGGTGCCTGGTGTCCTCCACCAGCGTTCAGAAGTTGTTTTGTGGTATTTGCTCAGCGATCAAATGATCTTTTGATGAATTTGTGGGGGAGAATGTGGTCTCCCCATCCTATTCCTCTGCCATCTTAGGACCGCCCCCTGCAATGTTGAGTTTTAAGTCAGCTTTTTCACTCTCCTCTTTCACCCTCATCAAGAGGCTCTTAAGTTCCTCTTTACTTCTTGCCATTAGAGTGGTACATCTGCATATCTGAGGTTGCTATTTCTTCCAGCAATCTTGATTCTGGTATTGCTGACATCATTAAATAACATCCTCTATGGAAATGTATGATAAATCCCTATACCTGCCCAAAATAATGCACACAGTTGTGACATATACAAAGCACCCTGTACAAAACTGGAGAAATTGCCTCAAAAAGTAAGCAGAGTAAAATTGGCAGCTTTCACCATTTTTATTAGCATTTAAATGTTAATCAAATTTACATTAAATAAGTCTACTTATGTTATCATCTTTTCCAGTTTCACATACTTTGAATTCCTGAAAACACACAAGAAAACATATCTTCTAATGTGTTTGCCAGTCTTTCATTCAACCCCAAAGCACACAGCAGAAGCTTCACAAATGTTTCTAAAACAAATGAGTTTAACATCGTAAAGAAATTATATTCCAATAAAAATAAAAGAATAAGGCATGTTATACTATGCAAGGATCCATTGATTATGAAAAGAAAAGGGAGAATGACTTTGTTCAGAGCCCTTTGACAGGACAGAGGCTGTCCATCCCCAACTCCTCTTGACAGCTAGGATTTGCCTCACTCAGCCTTCCTGAAGGGTTTTCTGATGACTGACTCACATAGCCTGGCCCCATTTTCTCCCACTTTCTCTTTTTGAAACCAGGTTCCCACTGGAAGAACTTACTCTCTCTGCTGCTCCAAGCAGGACCATTTTTGCAAAGATTTGTCTCTTATGTGGTAGTCCAGCACAGCTTGTAGTGGGATGTATAAGACTGTATATAATTCTGGAGTTTATTGTAAGAAATCTCAGTTTCTCATAAATCTAGCCTTTACTAGTAATAAAGTTATTGCTTTATCATAAATAAATAAATTAGTTTTACCATGAATAAATAAAAGAAATGAGCTTACATTCATAGATGTCTCATGTTGAGACATGGTCCTCAAATGCTGGTTAATATTGAGGCCATTTATATAAGACACAACTTGTCCAATGTGTTTTTGGAAGTCACATACAACATGGAACCATATTTAAATTCATGAAAACGTCCAATGAGAAATAAAAACACTGAAGAAAAGACATGCACACAAGGACAAAATGGCAGAGACTGCTATTTGTCAGTCAAAAACTATTTTCTCCTTCTTCATTAGAAAAGTCACCAATTTTTTTCCTGAGTACAGGGATCACCAAAATAAAAGACTACATTTCCAAGCTTCTCTTGGAGCACACTGTGGCCATATGACGAAGTTCTGACCCAAGTAATATAAGTGGAAGTTCAGTTCAGTTCAGTTCAGTTCAATCCGGTTGCTCAGTCATGTCCAACTCTTTGCAACCCCATGGACTGCAGCATGCCAGGCTTCCCTGTCCATCGCCAACTCCCAGAGCTTGCTCAGACTCATGCCCATTGAGTCGGTGATGCCATCCAACTATCTTATTCTCTGTCATCCCCTTCTCCTCCTGCCTTCAGTCTTTCCCAGCATCAGGGTCTTTTCCAAAGAGTCAGTTCTTCACATCAGGTAGCCAAAATATTGGAGTTTCAGCTTCAGCATCAGTCCTTCCCAGAATATTCAGGACTGACTTCCTTTAGGATTGACTGGTTTGGTCTCGTTGCAGTCCAAGGGACTCTCAAGAGTCTTCTCCAACACCACAGTTCAAAAGCACCAATTCTTCAGCACTCAGTTTTCTTTATAGTCCAACTCTCACATCCATACATGACTACTAGAACAGCTATATCTTTGACTACACGAACCTTTGTTGGCAAAGTAATGTCTCTGCTTTTCAATATACTGTCTAGGTTGGTCATAGCTTTTCTTCCAAGGAGCAAGCATCTTTTAATTTCATGGCTGCAATCACCATCTGCAGTGATTTTGGAGCTCCAATATATAAAGTCTGTCACTGTTCCCATTGTTTCCCCATCTATTTGCCATGAAGTGATGGGACCAGATGCCATGATCTTAGTTTTCTGAATGTTGAGCTGTAAGCCAACTTTTTCACTCTCCTCTTTCACTTTCATCAAGAGGCTCTTTAGTTCTTCTTCACTTTCTACCATAAGGGTGGTGTCATCTGCATATCTGAGGTTATTGATATTTCTCCTGGCCATCTTGATTTCAGCTTGTGCTTCTTCCAGCCCAGCATTTCTCATGATGTACTCTGCATATACGTTAAATAAGCAGGGTGACAGTATACAGCCTTGACGGACTCCTTTTCCTATTTGGAACCAGTCTGTTGGTCCATGTCCAGTTCTAACTGTTGCTTCCTGACCTGCATACAGGTTTCTCAAGAGGCAGGTCAGGTTGTCTGGTATTCCCATCTCTTTCAGAATTTTCCACAGTTTATTGTGATCCACACAGCCAAAGGCTCTGGAATAGTCAATAAAGCAAAAATAGATGTTTTTCTGGGACTCTCTTGCGTTTTCGATGATCCAGCGGATATTGGCAATTTGATCTCCGGTTCCTCTGCCTTTTCTAAAACCAGCTTGAACATCTGGAAGTTCATGGTTCACATATTGCTGAAGCCTGGCTTGGAGAATTTTTAGCATTATTTTACTAGCATGTGAGATGAGTGCAATAAATGGAAGTGTTTTGTGTTATTTCTGGGAAATGTCCTTAAAGGGAGGGATATGCTCTTTACCCTTTCATCCATCTGCTGGAAGGAATGCAGATGTAATAGCTAGAGCACAAGCAGACATCTTAGACCGCAGCATAGAAGTCACGCACTGGGGACAATGTGACAGCAAAATAGAGGGGTGCTGGGTCCCTGATGATTTGTGAAACTTCCCTACCAGACCTAGAATGACACCCCGGAACTTGCGGAACATAAGAAACAAAGTCAGTAAGTCATTCTTATTTGAGGTGTTCTTATTTTCAGCAGAATTTAATCCTAATCACTACAAATGGTAAAATAAATGGAGTTACTTTTGCTTGAAGCAGACTGAGGCTTTAAGACGTGTCTCAGGTTTTTAAATCTTCAAAAAGCTAACACCTGAGGATATGCATAGACGTGTTATATGATGTTTTTGCAGGCAGAAGTAAAGTCCCTATGTAGAATTTATGGAGAGACAGATTTGAACTCAGCATAAGAAAAGCTCCTCCAATAAAGGAATGGTCATTTTAAGTCACCCCACGGGCAACCATTCACTGAACTCTGACAGGTATGGTCTGAATGTGATGGATTCAGGTGACTAAAGCACAGTCCTAAGCCTCAAAAGGTTATTCTAGACCACTGTTTGTCAAAATAACTGAGACAAAAGACCTTTGTAAAAACAAATTCAACCTAAAATATTGTATAACATCCCCTATATGCAGAATCTTAAAAAAAATGATACAAATGAACTTATTTACAAAACAGAAATAGACTCACAGACTTAGAGAATGAACTTAATGGTTGCAGCGGTGAAGGATGGGGGGAAGAAGGGATAGTTAGGGAATTTGGGATCAAGAAGTACACACTGCTGTATTTTAAATGTATAACCAACAAGGACCTACGGTATAGCACAGGGAACTCTGCTCAGTGTTATGTGATAGGCTGAATGGGAAGGGAGTATGTGGAAAAAATAGATACATGTATATGTATAACTGAGTTCTTTTGATGACACATGAAACTATCACAACATTGTTAATTGGCTATACTCCAACATAAAAGAAAAAGTTAAAAAAAAAAAAAGAAAGAGAATATCCAACCTATTGAGGACTGATATTTTGTAAAATACAATAAAAATGAATTCTTAGAAAAATGAAATCAAAAGACATAAAAATTAAGCCTCCAATTTTTACTATAAAACAAACATAAAATTATTTTCAAAGGCACAACGAATTTCAGTTTCTATGTT